>NC_064810.1:75979300-76279300 GCF_023721935.1 Panthera uncia | reverse complement strand
CATGAGAATGCCCCAGCCCTTGTGATGACAAGTACATACTGCACTGCCTCTGTGCCCACCCCTCTCCACCCCACACATCACCCTGGCTGCTGCTCCCTGATGGAATAAATTATAAGTGAAAACTATAGAGAATGCTTTAGTAGTAAGTTTCGACAGGTTTTGGGTAACTTTACAATGATGTCCATCCATTGAGGAGAAGAGAGTTGCCCTGTCTTTGATAGTCCTATATGATAGAACAGAGAATCGGTCCCTTCCCTATTTTTTTTTAAAGTTATGCCATCCACTTGCTCCCTGTCCCCACTGGGGAGTGTGTCAAGGTACCCCCTTGGCTATTAGGATCTGCAGATGTTCTCCAGAAGTCCATCTCTGTTGGTGTTGGCTAGGTCTTGTGCCGGTCTCTGGACAACAATTTCCTCATCTATCATAAGTTAAAATCTATCCAGAGAATCATGGAGATTGAGGGAGGCCAGTTTACAGCGTTAGAGACTTATTGAGAGCTCCAGAAGCATAAAGAGTTACACTTACTCATCTCCATGTGGGTTGTCTTCTTTATGGTGTATTCTTCTGCCAGAATGGGAAATCGGAGTGCCCATACTGCAAACGTCCAAACTGGGAAGTAATTGGGAAGCTATCTCATTTCTGCATCCTCACCTCAGCTTCTTCCATCTCATTACTGGAAATAGAAACTTCTTTTGCAGCTTGTCTCTCAATACCTGTCTGAGTCATTTGGCATCCCTTCCTGGAAAAACGATATGGTTACATTTGGCAGTTTTCATAAGTATCCCTTCTAAGATGCCGGACTGGGTTAATAATAATTTAATATGGTAATAATGCCAATGGTTAAGATTTAGATAGTGTCATTTATAATTGGTCTAGTACTTTCACATCCATATTCACACAAGAGCCCACAATGCGTGCTGATGTAAAAAGGAATTTGATCCCATTTTATCAATGAAGAAACTGAGGCCAGTAGGGAAAAAGTGACTTGATGAAGGTCTAGAGTCATTCAGTGACAGAATAAGAACCTCTGTCAAGGTCTTCTTACTCCAAACACAGTGTTCTTTCTACCCACCATGCTGCTCCAAAAAAAACAAAAAAACAAAAAAAACAAAACAAAACAAAAAAATGTGAGCCATCACTGAAACAAGCAAATGAAGAGATAATGCAGATAAAAATGTAAGAGATGTCTCCACAGATAGTTAAGCTCGGGCATATTTGTAATGCCTTGTACCCCCATTAATAGAGGATGGACACATACTTTGCATTTGGATACCCTGGTTTATCCAAACACCAAGAGACCTTCTGGCCATTAGGGCAGTTTAGGCTCAGAGGCTGTCCTGAGTCCCCATTTCATTTACTTAGTTGTGTAACTTTAGACTTGTCAACCTCTCTGAACTTCAGCTTTTCAATCTATAAAGCGGGTGCAATAGTATCTACCACTAATCTGAGCATTAAATGAGATCATGTATATAAAATAATTAGTTCAGTGCCTGGTATACAGAGAGTGTTCATTACCTATTAATAAACTTTTTTTTTCCTCATCTACTCATTTGAGCAGTGGTGATGTTCCACTGATATCTTTCTTCTAGTGACTAGAGCCAGGTAGATTTAAGAGTTGGAAGGTACCTCTATCTCATGTTTTTGGTTTAGGACTTTTGCCCTCTGATCTAACTATCCCTACTTTACTAGTGAAAAAACAGACCATTAGAGAGCAAGTGGGGTGTTATCCACAAGCAGAAATGGCACCTCAAGGCTGTGCCTTTTGCTTACATATAATGGCAAGGGTTATCAGAGAATTAATTTTATTTTCCAATTTGGAGATCAATCAATTCAGGACAGTTAAATCAGAACACTGGGGAATGATAAAATGATGTGGACTAAATCGTCAGTCTGTCCCTTTGTCCTAAATCTGTTTGCTCCCCTTTCTTATTGCACAGGATTTGGCAAGTCTAAAAATCCCTGAGCAATTCAGACATGCCATCTGGAAGGGCATCCTGGACCACCGACAGCTCCACGACTTCTCCTCCCCTCCCCACCTCCTGAGGACCCCAAGTGGTGCCTCCACAGTCAGCGTGGGCTCCAGTGAGACCCGCGGCGAGCGCGTTATTGACGCTGTGCGCTTCACCCTGCGCCAGACCATCTCCTTCCCGCCCCGCGATGAGTGGAATGACTTCAACTTTGACATGGATGCTCGTCGCAACAAGCAACAGCGCATCAAGGAAGAGGGGGAGTGAGCACCACCGTGTGAACTCTTACCATCCTGTCCCCACCTGTCTGCCTCCCTACAAAGCACTAGTGCTTGACCTTCAGAGCGTTCTCCCTAGGTCTTCTCCTTCCTCTTCTCAGTCTGGTTTCTTAAGGGAAGAAGAAGTAAGAGGCTACCTTTGATTTAATGTCCAACCTGGCATCTGATTCTGATTCTGGCTTTAAGCCTCCAAATCTATTGCTTGCAGAACTGAAGTTACCATGGCTAGGTGGAAGTGAGCAAAAGAGCAGTGGGTGTCTCCTTAAGCTGCAAAGATTTCTCATTGACTTTTATAAAGCATTTTCACCCTTATAGTCTAAGACTATATATATAAATATATAAATATACAGTATGTATTTTTGGGTGGGGGACATTGAGTTTTGTTTAAATGTAATTTAAAGGAAAGGAAATTGAGTTGCACTTAACAACTTATTTTTTTTTTTTTATTTACTTATTTGGATGGTTTATCTATACCCTTTATTTCAAGGGGTATCATGTATGGTAATAGGTATCTGGAGCTTGACGGCACATGTGAGTGACAAAAATGTCCCTTCACTTATTTTGATATTAAACAGTTGGCACATCAAACCTTTGGATGCATCCAGTTGTATTTACCATTGCTTATCATATGGGAGAGACTGTATACATATATCCACAGTTCTGTATGTTGGCGTACTTCATGTTACTGGCACTGCTGTTAGTGACGCTCGTTCACTTTGCGGTTATTTTTAGTCCAATCACAAGAAAAAAAATCCACGTTCACACTGTCACAGGAGTGTGGCACTGGAAGAAGGGAAATAGCCTCTCTTGCTTTTGGTTGGGAATGGGGAATGCAGATAATGCCTAATAATTCTTAAAAGGTGTGTGGCAACCGGGTCAAACACATCTGGAATATGTATCTGGGTATATCAGCAATCCACTTACATTTAATACCAGATGCCTTATCTCTTAATATTTATTGGGAAAACATTTGTGGCCATTACAGAAGCCTGAAAACTAAGTTTCAGTACTGGGTTGACTAAGTCAATTAGACATTTGCTACCACTGTTCAAATTAAGTTTGATTTGATTAGAATGAATGCCCTCTATCTAGTTCTTACACTGCAGTCATAAGGTTTATTAAGAATATCCAGAAAAACAGGAATCATACAGAAATACTGAATCTCCTCTAAACGGTAAGCAGTCAGTGAGCTGTGAACTGAAATTCTTAGAAGACCTTTTGAAACACAGATAATATTATTTGGTAAAAGTTTCTTTTGGAAATCCTCCAATGATGTAAAACTCTGCAAGTAGAAGCTTGTTTATCTTTCTCTCTCCAAGGATGAAAACAGTAGTGATTTGGAAAATATAAGATTATGAGATCAGCTTTCCTGTGGCATCAGTTGCATCACTATATAACTTTTCATTTTTGATCAATAAGAGTTTGAGTTTGTTGGAAAATAACTGTGAGAATCTAATTTCCCGTCCATCTCTCTTCTGGGCTATCGTAGACATAAAAATGTCCCCACAGATGAGGGGATCAGCCTTTCAAGGGAGGCGTTGCTTGAACCACTTAAACATAGAATCGTCTTCAGACTTTGAGAAAACCTGTAAATGACGATACTCCTGTAGATCTTTCAGAAAGATACTTTTTTTTTCCAAACTCTAAAACAAATATTTTGTACATATGCTAATGAGCTCTAAAATCTTTCTGTGCATTCTAGTAAAGGGCTTTGATTGCACATAAGCTTCCATTTCTGTTTTAAAGTGCAAAAGGGCTAACCGGGCTCAAAAATATGATGTGTGAGTTTCACCTGAAAAGTGTATATATGTTTTGTGTGTGATATTGCCTACTTTGTGTTTCAATTTTTGTTTTCTTCTTGGGATAGTGGGTTTTCCAGAACCACAGTTCAAAATTTTTTTTTATTATTATTATTATTGTTTTTATATTTTCATGGAAACACCACTTAGTAAGATGACAATGTCAAATAAGAAAATAAATGCCATAACTGTAAGATAGGGGGATGGGAAAGTTGTTTTTTATTATTATTTTTATTTTGTACGTTAAAAGAGAGTGAGTCCTTGATTTCAAAGTTTTATTGTGCTTAAGTGGTTGTGGGCCCTGTTACTTTGTGGAATAAATATGTGGATTTGAAAACCTATTAAGGGGAAGAATAAAAGCTGTGCATTGGCAACGCGAGGAGGGAAATAGCTTCCTCTACTGTCCTGAGTGTTTGAACAAGCCTAGGACTTCTTCTGAGCTATTTCAGCACTGTTCAGGTAGCACTAAGGACTCAGAAATCCCTGTACTGTATCATGTGTTTGGCACTAGCCAAGGCTAAGCACAACTACTGGCCTCATGTCCTGGTGGCAACTCGCGCTCTTTGAGTGTATGAGTAGCTAGGATAAGGGGTGAAAGAGTATTAGGGACAGACAAGTGGGAGTGGGCTTAATGGAGTTCTGATGGCCTCAGCTCAACGCAGTTAGCTGGGGAGTAGAAAGGTTTTTGTTTGGAGGTGATTAGAAACAGAAAAGGAGAATAGAACTTTCTTCATTAATTCCACTGACCTCTTGTTTTCCTGACATTCTCCTAAAGTACAGTATGTGGGATGTTAAATGTTAAAGGTTGTGTTTTTTTTATTATTTTTATAATTGTACAAAAATTAAATGTCAAATGTTTTATATGCTTTATTAATGTTTTTGAAAGTTTCTTTCTTATAGATGTGATACTTTTTTTTTTAAGCTTCTGTTGCTTGTCTTTTGGTATTTTGTGTAATGGGATTTTGGTGAGCCAGAGGCACACCCATGTTTGCCAGGGCATGCAATAAAATTTACAAAATAAATAAAAATGCATCAAGAAATGGTGTTGATGGTGTGTGTATTCGTGTGTGTGTACGTGTGTGTATGCGTGTGTGTGTGTCTGTCTGTCCTTTGGCTTTATTTTTATCATTGAGGAAGAGGAAAGAGACATTACGGAGATTCAAATATTGATGTTTCTCATCTCAGAGAAAATTATTATTATTTTCTTATTTTCACTAATCTATGAGGTAGGAAAGACCAGGAAAATACCCTCATTTGGTACATGAGATACTCACAGATTTAATACTTTATTTGATTGAAATCAGAATGAGTTTGCTTTGGAATAGGAACTAAACTACAGATACTCCTAATGTCTATTTAGTGATTTTCCCATGACAATGACCTCAGCAGCATTGGGAAGGGATGCAGATGCCTGGTTGTATGTGGAAACGGCACTACAGATGGTGGGCTCTGGGCATGTTCCCCTTTAAACTCAGTGTTAATATCAACTCTCAATTATATACTTTGATTCAGCCAATAAAATATCTACTATCAAAATGGTTTGATGATTTTTACTAAAGAAATAGGAAAGTTTGTTCTTTTATGGGCTACATTAGATGGCATGAAAGCAATTTAATAGCTTAGATTTATAAATAACTATGGAATGACATTGGATATAATACATAACACTTTAAAAATATCAGTTTGTTTTCCTGTTTATATATAGAATCACATCATGTATGTGTACATTCAAATAGGCAAAGAAGATTCAGCTTAAATTAGGGGTACCAAAAAGTTCAAAATTCTTATTCCTTAAAATCTAGGTGATAGAGCCTCCAAAATGAAATGACTGATACGATGTTTCCAAGAAAAGAAAAATAAAGAGCAAAGAAAATAGTTAATTCTTGATATGCTATTAAGGCACTTTATAATCAAATAAACTTATTTTTTGAGCAGTTCTAGCTATTCATATAGATTTCTACTTCATGGCTTTTATTGTCTCTTAGAAATCTTCTGAAGTGTAAAACAAAAACTTGATAGAAACATTTTAAGACTTTTTTAGTGTAGTTTGTTTCATAGTAAAATTGAGAGGATAGCATAACTTTCCCATGTAGCCTCTGACCTCACACATGCACAGCCTTCCTCATTATCAGCACCCCCCCCCACCAGAGCGGGCCATGTGTTACAATTGAGGAACCTTCATTGACACCTCATAATCACCCAAAGCCCATGGGTTCCATTAGGGTTCACACTTGGTGCTGATTTGCTATGGGTTTGGACAAATATACAGTGACATGTATCCATCATTGCAGGACCATAAAGAGTAGTTTCACTCCCCTGAAATTCCTCCCACCCCAAAACTCCTGGCAACCACTCTTACTATCTGGCAATCCTCTTACAATCTCCATGGTTTTGCTTCTTCCAGAATGTCATATAGCTAGAATCATACAGCATGTAGTCTTTTCAGATGGACTTCCTCCACTTAGTCATATGCGTTTAAGTTTCCTCCATGCCTTTTCATGGCTTAATAGCTCATTTCTTTTTAGCGTTGAATAATATTCCATTGTCTGGATGTACCAGTTTTTTTGTCCTTTCACTTTCTGTAGGACATCTTGGTGACTTCCAAATTTGGGCAATTGTGAATAAAGTCTCTATAAAACATCTGTGTGCAATTTTCTGCATGGGCATAAGTTTTCAACTCTTTTGAGTAATTCCAAGGAGCATGATCGGTGGATTGCATGGTAAGAATATGTTTAGTTTTGTAACCAACTGTCAAACTGTCTTCCAAAGTGGCTGTACCATTTTGCCTTCCCACCAACAATGAATGAGAGTTCCAGTTGCTTTACATCCTTGCCAACCTTTAGTGTTGTTAGTATTCTGGATTTTGACCATTCTAATAGGTATACAGTGGTACCTCATTGTTTTCATATGCATTTCCCTGATGACATATGTGGAGCATCTTTTCGTAGGCTTATTTTTCATCTGTATATCTTTTTTAGATATGTCTGTTTAAATATGTTTAGATATGTCTGTTAAAGTCTTCGGCCCATTTTTTTTTTTCAGTTTTATGTTCTCTTATTGTTGTTTTAACAATTCCAAAACTACTTAAAGAAACAATTAAATGTATTCCTTACAATTATCACAGCATTTATATTATCATATAAATCTAAAATGCAGTATGGAAATTTAGTGGTTTTGCTTTTTCATATATTGAGACATTTTGTCTCTTTACCATGGCAGGAATTACTTTATTCTTACTTGTCAATTCTAATGAGCCAAAAAACAAAAGACTAAAATTTTTAAAAAAGGAAGAATGGTGGAATTGTCCAAAACCGTGCTGATATGGCAGCCACTCGCTACCTGTGATTGCTGAGCACTTGAAATTGTGGGTATTTAAAACTGAGATGTGCTGTAAGTGAAAAATATGTATTTGATATCAGAGGCTTAATAAAAGTAAAGAATATGAAATATCTCATTGATAATTTTTATGTTGATTACGTGTTAAAAGATATTGTGGATTAAATAATATGTTATTAGAATTAATTTTATCTGTTTCTTTTTATATTTTATGTGCCCATTAGAAGATGTAAAACTATACAAGTGACTTTCATTACAGTCTTATTGGACAGCTGGCCCAGAAAGATGATGCAATAAGAAACCCAGAAGGGTAGTGAGATGAATTTACTGTTGCCTAATTTCTAGTTTTCTTGCCACGTTGCTCTAAAGTACTGCATCATCTTTCAAGAAGGGATAGTGGTCTTTGTAGTCTCGTCTTGGTAGTCTGTTTTTAGTTTTTCCTAAGAATTCATAATCTTTCATTTGATCCCCATAAAGAAAGAAATTAAAGAAATTAAAGAAATTAAAGAAATTAAAAAATTGACATAAAAAGGTGTTTCAAAATTGTTAAATCAGGAGATGAATATAAAGAGACAGCGCCACTTTGGACTCTAATGTTGATGGTGAGGTTGATTAAGTTAAATGTCAGACTGAGTTTTCATGTGATAATCTCCTAGATGAATTTTCTCAAACAAAAGGCTCAATGGTTGAGCAATATAGTTCTAGGGATACAAAGGATATATGGTACTCATATAGTTAATTATTCAGCAAGTAGAATTTCTCCATGTAAATTTTGGTGACAAGAGCTTGCCCATCCTGTGTTTCTAAAAAAACATGAGTCATTATTCTTTAATAATTCGTGTGCACCAAAATTTACCCGATTTGCATAGGACTTCTGAGGACCATATTTCTGCTTTTGGGTGTACTGTTCGGATTCTTTAGGAAGGTAACCCAGGGATGCCAGTTGGTATACAAGGCACTTCTGATAGCAAAATAAAAGTATAGAATAAAGGGCTACACGTGAGTGGTGGGTCATAATCGAGCCTTCCTGAATCAGGGAAGATACTCTTAATCTTGAATCAGGGCACCCACAGATTGGCATCCTCCCTTCAATGACTCTTTCTCTTACATATTCTATGGTTCTCTTATAAGATAAACTAGCACATAAAGGACTTCTAGCCTTAAGTTTAGATTTCCCAGCATCCTCTTTGTACCCCCAAAAGCCATAGTGTCCATTATTATTTTTCCGAGCTTGATTGACATTGTCTTTTCTCCTGGTGCTTCAGGCTCATATCGGAAATGGTTCTATAGAGGGGCACCTGGGTAGCTCAGTTGGTTGAGCATCCACCTTGGGCTCAGGTCATGATCTCGTGGTTCAGGCCCTGCACTGGACTCTCTGATGTCAACACAGAGCTCACTTCAGATTCTCTGTCCCCCTCTCCCTGCCCCTCCCCTGCTTGCGCTCTCCCTCAAAATGAACATTTTAAAAACCGGTTACACAGATATATAGGTTTTCATGGAAATACAAAGAGATGGGGTTGAAAGAACACTACACTGAAGGAAGTCTGGTGACTGGGGCCAGGTGCTTGATTTTCTGCACCTCACCTTCACATCTGTAATCTGAGGGTTGTGAACCCCTGGCACATATTTCAGCAATATCCGTTAAAGAGAGCTTAAGAGTGTCCTGAAACGAGTCTGCCAAAATAGATATAAGGTTATAATTTTAAGACAAATTACAGTCACAAAGCCATATATATACATATGTATATATATGTATATATGTATATATATGTATATGTATATATGTATATATATATATGAATAGTTCATGAGTTTAAAGTATAGATTTTAGAGTCAGTGTTGGGTGTGCACTTGAAATTTATGAGATTTGTAATTCTGCACACTGATCCTGAATCCATGTGCCAAGTGGGTGACAAGTACTGGCAGGTAGGTTTCTCCTTTGCAATTGTGATCAGAATTCTCGGTCTAGGACCTTGGAGGGTATAGTATTTTGTAATTCGAGTAAAAGCTACATGCTGAAGGCCGAGAGACAGGAAGAGATTTCTAGCAAAGAGAGTTTTGCATAGGGAGCCGCAGATAGTATAGTAAGAATTTTATGGTACTTTAACTCATCTGACATTTGCTCTAGAATTTGAGGAATACCACAATTTTGTCTGTAAAAGAAATCATAATGATTCGGAATAATGGTTTTATATTTCTAAACTCTAGGTACTACCTTTTATAAGTTGGTCATCCTGCCCTACCGTTTTTCAGCTAGGTCTGCATCAAACTGTATCTAATTTTTTGTCAATTAACCAATACCTTCCTAAAAGTTAGAGAAAGAACTTGAAAGCACTCACAATACCTAGGGTTTAGAAAAGCCTGGATTTTAAATGAGATTGCAAAGAAAAGGAACACAAAGAGCAACCCATTGTCAGATTCCGGGCTGTGAAATAAATAGAAATTCTGCTGTGTCATTCTACAGGGCCTCCTGCCAGATGCATTTTGGATATGTTCAGAACATCTGTGCCCAAGGATTCTAAAACTGGAGTGTCATCAAGGTACCAGTGTGTTTGGTATAGTGAAACAAATCCTGGTATTCATAAGTATCCAATATTCTTTTAAAATAATGTTCTAGGAAATTCACCTTTGTGAAACTCACCCAGGCAGGAGAAAGCCCTAGGAAGTCTAACACCTGGTGTTCAGAGTGATTCTCAGGCCACTGGGAATGTGTGTGTGTGTGTGTGTGTGTGTATTTTTCTTTTACTACTTTTGGGACAGGGGCCCATCTTTTCCCTTTGTCTTTTGCTTTTTCAGGGACCCTAAAGTGTTTCACCCTACCTGATTTACTCATAAGCAACACAAACTCAGCAAAATGATGTGAAAATTATCTTTGGAACAGTCCCATTTCATTGCCTAATTCCTCTCTTTACTACCAGAGACATCCACACGGTATTTCATTCTCTGTGCACACCTGATATTCCCAGAAGAGTCGTGATTCCCTCTACGGTGGATAGGGCTCCAGGGTTATCCGTACTTTGTCAAGAACTTCAGGCCATTCCTTGGAGGCAGTTGCCTCCATTCATATTGACCCCTACCTTCAGACCTGTGCAGGACAGGAAGTCATATCTAAGTGTAGCCTTACCAGGACTCGGCAGAAGGCATCATGGTGTCCCCTAGCTGGCTAGTGTTCAATCAGGATTCAGTAATCAATGGGAGTTCTGTGTTTTCATATACTGCCCTTTTTCTTCTTCCCTCATATAATATCCTATTCATGAGAACGTAGCTTGGCTGCCTCTCCCCTCCGTCTTTCATCTCCTCAGCCTCATTACTTCTTGTCCTGGGGTACAATACCACAGTCTGCTCATCATCACAGCCTCTTTAACACTTTGACCTCCCTTGGTGAGGGTGGCAGGAGTGGTGAATGTCTGCCTCTCTCCCATGATTATAATGCATTTTTTTTCCTTTCCTGAGGAAAAGAGCTCCTGTCTCTTGGCTGAAAGACTATTTTCTTATGAACTCCATCCCAATTATTTCCATGGTCCTCTTGTGTAATACCAGGCACTCTTTCTCATGTGGAATGGGTCGTGTGCATTCACAGTGAGAGAATCAGAAGTAAAAACTTTGTTAAGGTATGAGAATCAGACGGACAGGCTGAGATCGGCAAAAGTCTGCACAGAAGTGGTACATGGGCTTTGGTACTGAGGGTTCCCTCGATGATTCCTGTCCAAAGGATTGCTCAGCTTCCCTTGATACTTTTTGGTCTGTTACAAAGCACTGTGGACAAGTCAGGGTGGAGAAAAACGCAACACTATGATATTAGAGGTATAGACCAAAAGGAACTTAGGAATCATCGGGTCTAATTTCCTCATTTTCTGGAGGAGGAAACCGAGGTCCAGGCAGGAAATAGGACTATCCCGCATCTCACAGCAAGGCTGCATCCAACTAGCCACTAACAAAGAACTGCTAGTCCCAACCTTCCTTTCCCACTTTTAGTGCAACACAATACAACCTCTGCTTAGAAGAGGTCTCTTTTCCATGCCACAGCTAAGCCCTTGTTCTTGTTCTTTTTGATCCTCTTTCTCAGTGTAATTTGGCAATGAATACTTTGGGTGCTGCCTACAAATGGATCTTTCTCTCCCTCTGTACTTGCTTTACTGTTTTCCCACCCCCGTGCTTTTGTTTAGCCACAAACACTCCTGGCCTAAAGCACTTTCTGGAATTCGCACTCTGGGAGCGTTGGAACCAATTGTGGCTTTTATGCTCATGGTGCAAAACACCTCTTACACTTGCTTTGATCTTCTTGATTTTTTTTGGTTTTGGTTTTGAATGCAAAAAAAAAAAAAAAAAAAAGAATATTCACTGCAGTACTTGGATTAAGGATTAACAACTTCTCTGCTTACCCAAAATTTTTTTAAGGAAAAAAAAATTATAGCCAGTTCCATGGCCTGTCTCCCAAAAATTCCTTTCGAAAAACCTAGGTAGTCCTTAATGGCAGAACGTTGTCATTCTTAAGCCTACCCTCTACTAGAGAAACTGAGGCAAGTGTCCTTCCCAGCTGGACAATCCCCTGAAGCCCGAGAATGCTTGACGTTCATGAGGATGTATCGTCTCTCCCACACTACGGCAAACCGGTGTCTGCATTGAAGTGTGTGTGTAGGAAATACGAACAAGGACTTAGCTGTGCAGTATGACCCTCTATGTTCCCACTGCCAGCTGGTGACTTTGGGAAAGGTCCTTAACTTCTCTTTGCCTAATGAGCGTCATGTGTAGAATGGGGGCAGTGTGGTACCTTGTAACTTTGTTGTGAGAACTAGATGAGTTAATACCTGCAAAGCATTATTTTAAAAAGCCTGAAGCAGGGGTGCCTGGATGGTGAGTTGGTTAAGTGTCCAGCTCTTGATCTCAGCTCAGGTCATGATTTCACGTTCTTCACAGGCTCTGCACTGATGATGCACAGCCTGCTTGGGATTCTGTCCCTCCTTCTCTCTGCCCCTCCCCTGCTTGTGTGAGCGCTCTCTCTTTCTCTCAAAATAAGTAAATAAGCTTTACAAAAAATCTAAAAAGCCTAAAGCATAGTTAATGGTCTCTAGGCTTTTATTTTACTTTATTTTATTCTATTCTATTATTTATTTATGAAAAGACTTTTATGTATCTGTCATAGGTGAATCCTGGGAACCTACCAGATTAAAAAACTCCTAGTCTGAGTTTCAAAATTTTGCAGGCTTTCTCTGAGAAAGACCCTCCCACACTTTGGAAGGAAGACATTAAGTTTTCTTTTCCACTTCTTGTTCATACGCATCAGGAATCCAAATCTGAGATGATGAGAATGTGCTAGGGATAGAAATGAGAGGAGCTGAACTACAAGGACTCTAGAGTACAGAGCTCAGGTTCTAGTCATCCCTCTGCTGTGAGCTATATGAATCCTTGGACAAGACAGGTAGGTCTTGTTCTTTTCTAGCCCTATTAGAGGAGTAGAGCTCTAAGTTTTCTACTACCATGAGTATTCTAGAAGTGTGTAGTTCTACATGAGGTAGCCCACCACTTGAGGAAGACCACAGGGCTGCATACTGACATAAAATTAAGACGCCATAAGAATTAATACCATTTCGAGGAAAGCTGTGGGAGTTTCTGGGATAAAAGCAAAGAATTGTGCAACAGCTGAGGTATTTTCCAGGACAATATCTCTCCATAACATGTCTCTCCTAGCTGAGGCATCCTGGTTTAATCTCTCAGGGGGGAAATATATATATATATATATATATATATACGTGTATATATATACATATACATATATATGTATGTGTGTGTGTATATATAATGTAGAAATGACATGTAATCATATATATGTATATGAAATATACATGTATATAAAATACTATATATGTAGTACATATATATGTAGTATATATATATATACTGTATATATATACATATATGTGTGTGTGTGTATATATATATATATATACAGCTATATACAGCTCCTCTCATATATATATGTATATATATATATATGCAGAAAATTAAGAAAAACAAAGATAAAGGAAATCTGGTAAAGGATCTTATGATTGATTACACAAATAAATTTGAAATCTTTCTATTCTTCATATACACTGATTCAAAGTTTTCATATAAGAAATTTCATATAAATTGCTTCTTTTGACTTCTACAGTCTTATGTAATAGGCAGAGCAAACATTATTAGTTATAGTTTACAGGTAAGAGCTGAGGCTCTGAGAGGTCACATCCATGTCCAAGTTCACAAAACTAGGTAGGGGTAAAGCCAAGGGTTGCACCAAGTCCTTCATTCCATTTCAGAGTAGTAGATGGTACTACTATCTCTAAATTAGCAAATAATTTTTCAGTGGATCACTCCTCTTGGGAGGAACACAAACACACATCCAGAAAGCAGATGCCTGTGGTCTTGTGCTAGGCAGTTCCAGAATCTGTCACCCCCAGGCTATCTCCAATGCACCCAGACCCCTTAGTGGAGGGAGAACCCTTCAACTGCTGGCCATTGCTGAAAAGATAAAGCCCATCTACAGTCCGCCACTGGTTCACTCTTCAAGTCTAATGTCATCCAACCAATTCTGCCTATACCACTTTCCCTGCTAGAATGTAATTTGACTAGACAGGCTTCTGTGTGTTGTTCACTGATGAACCTCAAAACACTAGTCACTTGAGAACTATAAAATGAAAAGACAATCCTTGAATTTTCATGCTTCTGTGCCTTGATACACTATTCTTTCCAACAAAATGCGTTGACCTCACTCTCACCCATCTCCTTATCTATCTTTAAGATGACCCAGCTTTCAAGATTAACTCTTGAAACATCACCTCCACAACCAAGCTTCATTGATTATTCGCCATAGGTATGACTCTATAGCCCTGGCTTATATTCCTGTTTCTGTGACACAGTTCAGACGACCTCTGCTATTCATTTTGATTTTTGGCAGAGGATTGTTTCTGACCACTAGAAAGCATTATAGTTGTGATGTAGAACATAACACTTCTCTTACTCTCTGGGGAAAAAAAAAGAGAAAGTAAAAAGTGAAATAGAAAACAAAACAAATAGAATAGATGGCTGCCAACTACACTGTCAAAAATGCCTTTAAAACCCAGGTACTCCTTGATGCAAGAATGATCTTTCCTGCCTCAGAACAGTTAACATTAATTTTTTTAGGGCAGGCACCCATTCTCGGTCAGTGTGTACATTCTGAGGGGTCTGTGCACATTCTGTATGGCTGGATAAGTGGTTTGAATATCACCCCTGCTTCTATGGGTGTTACCACAATGTGGTTGTGGTTGTTGTTGTTTGGGTTTTGGTGGCCATGTATCTCTTGAAAGTGTTTCCTGCATGGTGACCGTTTTACAGTTTTCTATCCCAACTTCTAAGTAAAGTGTTGAAAACATACTAAGTATTTGGGAAAGATTTGATGGATTTCTTTCAGTTATAATACACAGGAAAAACAGTTCTTATGTTGTTATTTCCCTAAATGGCTTTCAGAATAAGGAAGGAAAAAAGGTGAAGAGATTCAAAGCTACATGGCATATTCAAAGTTTATCTTCATACACATATTGAAGGTTGTCTTTTCAAACACACTACACAATGCAATAGCTACTGTTTGGCTCCTGTCTATTATAGAAAGGAAAGAGCTGTGATGGTTGGGGGTTCCAATCCCCAGCTGGGGTATAACCCTCAGATTTCAGATCTCACCTGCTCTTTCCATCTTCCTCTGGATTTCTTCCCAGAGCCTGAAACTCCACTGACACCTACTCTAGCTTCTCCTTGATTGGCCATTGGCTTACCAGAGTTATGCTTCCTATTAAGGAAAAAAAAATACTTAGTATCAACAGAGAATACCTTAAGCCCTATGGTGTGTATAGAAGTGAGCTTTATTTTTCTTTTTTAGCATACATAGTATTTGTACTTTTAAAAGTATGAAAAAATTTAAAAGTAGTGTGATACCTGTCCATGTAACTACACCATAGAAATTATGATTGTTAACATTTTTTTCATAATTGCTACAAACCACTGTGTGTGTATACTTATAAATCAAGCATTTTAACAAAGTTAAGGCTCCCATGTTTACCTCTCATCTACAAACATCTTTCTCTGTGACATATTCTCATTACCTTGGGCCAGGAAAAAAAAAATCCGTATCACAAATTTAGATCCAATCCATTTTTATATCACTTTCCACAGTACAGATAGGTGCATTCCATAGAGACAAATAATAGTCATAAACATAATCATAACATCGGCTACTATTTCTTGAGGCTTATTTTTACAACAGATTTTTCTGCCCTCATGCAGTCCTGTAAAGTTAAGGGATGATATTGCCATGTTACGGGTTCAATTCGAATTTGTTACGGAGGTCTGAATATTTGAAATAATTTGAACAAGCCCATACAGACAGTAAGCAGAAGGACCAGGAGTGAAATACCACTTTCCTGACTCTAAAATCTTTGCTCTTTCCTCTGATTCTTGCTGCCTCTTCTGAAATGGTTGAATAAAACTGGTGTCAATGCTTGAAAGGCCATCATTTCTAATGTGTTCTGGGCTCAAGGATCAATAGAGGTGTAAGACTTAGCCCTTGTCCTTCAGGTGCATATAGTCTAGAATTTAGGGAGAAGGTAGTAGAAGATGAAGAAACAAACAAATGTCAGTAAGGCCTTGCAGGGAGAGATTACGGCATGAATTACTTAGGAGAGTAGATAGTAGAGAGATGCTTTTGATTAGAGAGACCTAAGGCATTGTTGGAGAAGCAGCATTTGGACTCTCTTGTGGGATACGTGTCACAAGCAAAATCGTAATAGCCTAATAATATAGGGAGACTGTCAATAAGGGGCTTTCATCAAGGGGTCCTGCATGAACGGGTCCTGCGATGTCACATTTATATATGACCAGGAAAGAGAGGCCACTACATCTACTTCAGGAAACTGTTGCCCCTGAAGGATAATAGAATTTTAGAAAAAGTCTGTTTTCCTGCTGCTCCATAGCTTAAACATTTAAAAATTGCTAATGGGAGAGCAACTGGCTGGCTCAGTCAGTAGAGCATGTGGCTCTTGATCCTGGGGTCATGAGTTTGAGCCCCACATTCAACGAAGAGCTTACTGTTTTAAATATTTTTTTGTGTGTATCTATTTTTGAGAGAGATAGAGACAGAGTTTGAACAAGGGAGGGCCCGAGAGAGAGAGAGACACAGAATCTGAAGCGGGCGCCAGGCTCAGAGCTGTCAGCACAGGGCCCAACATGGGGCTCAAACCCACAAACGGTGAGTCACCCAGGCACCCCAATGTAGAGCTTACTTTAAAAAAACATTGCCAGTGGGGTAGCCACCCTTCAGAACATTTGGACAGTTGCTCAGTGACTCTTGGGTCAGCTTGCAGTCTTTGCACTTTCCAAGATACGGGGCAAGGAGCAGGAAAGCTCTATGTCCTGGGGAGAATGCCACGTGAGGAATCACCAGTCTTCTGCACCAAGGCTAGCCGATACAGGAAACACCCAATGTCCATACTAACACTGAATACCGCTGAAAGAAAGACAAAATCATAGAAAACTGACAATGGTGAGCTAGTAGAGACTACCTCATTCTACAGTAGGGACACACCATTGCTCAGGTAACTTGAGTCACTCTCCCAAAGTCACACAACCAGTCAGTGATCAACCTAGAGCAACTTCCCAAGGGTCTTCTTCATGTCCACTGCAGTACTCTTCCTATCACTCCATGGTAAGAGCATTCCTAACTGCTTCTCTGACTTTCTTATGCAAAGCATGCCCCAGTTTGGCTTAAGCCAAACAATGGCACTCTATCAAGACCCTGAGAATTACAACGCAAGGTATTAGATGAGGGCAATCTTCCCTCAGTGTTCCTGTCTTCCATGGTAAAGAGGCAAGTTTGTTCTTTCCTAAACTTTCTTGATGTTTGGGAACCCTATCTGGGTCTCAAGAGAGAAGGCCTGGCCCAGGTATCTGATGAAGTTAGCTTCTGTCACTGCATCCATATACTGCTGCTCCTATATTTCGGTTGCAGGCACAGAGATGACACAGGAGAAGGTCAGTTCTATGGACCCGACTGGAAAGACAGTTCACTCAGAACTAGAAAATATCTGCATTGTTCAAAGGCTTTAAGTATTCATGCTGTTCTAATACAGCCAAAGGCCTGCCTTGAAAGGAGACCCAGAATGCTTTTTTGTAGCAAAGTTAATCCCACTGAATGTTTCTTCAATTAAAGCAAGCTCTAAGGGCAAAGAAATAGACAAGTGAATTAAGCCTCAGTGACTCAGCCCTTCTTTCCTCCCTGTACTTGTCTACTAGCCAGGAATGTGGGGAGGAAATGAGTTAGGTCAAATCTATGCTTGAGCTCCAGGAAGCAAAGAACTAGGATCTATACACGCCCAAGGTGATTCTTCTATAAAATGCTATTTCTTTACAGTGGATCTTCCCTAGCATTTGGCTCCAATGAGTAAGAATCTCACCTTTACAAGTTTGGGAAGAACATGAGTGGTGAGAAAAGTATGGATGTCTAGGGAAAGGCAATTTAGGTGTGGCCAAATTAGTCTCATTTGCACTAGGGGGGAATTGGGTGAATCACTATCTTAGGTTAGATTCTCTACTATCAGAGCCAGAACCGAAAAAATTTTAACATATGAGTGATTTGTTGACAAAGTGCTCCGACGGAAAATGGCAAGAGAGTGGGAGAAGCAGGACAGGAAAGGGGAGAAAGCCAACCAGGCAAGGGTGCAGTATTAGGCAAAGTCTTGGGCAGAGCAGCTTTAGCTTGAACTTGGAGGTGAACTCTGGAATGTTAGGTTGTCTCAAAGAGGTCCCAACCTGAGGCCATGGGTTTTGAGTTTCATAATCTTGTACCTATCAGTTACTGGTAAAGGGCAATCCAAGGAGTATATAAACTTCCAGGACCTTCCAGCTACCCATGTTTTCAAATTAAGGGCCCCATAATCAGAGTAGTACTCCCAAAACGGCCACAGTTTCAGACTGTTGGAAGTGAAATATTCCAAAGGCCAGGGCATACATTTAAGAAAATAGGCATCTTTTTTTGAGTTTATTTATTTTGAGAGACAGAGTGCAAGCGGGGAAGGGGCAAAGAGATGGGAGGAGAGAGAATCCCAAGAGGCTCCGCGCTGTCAGTGCAGGGCCCAGTGTGGGGCTCAAACCCACAAACCGTGAGATCGTAACCTGAGCTGAAATCAAGAGTTGGAGCTTAACCCCCTGAGCCACCCTGGTGCTCCAAGAAAAAACGCATTTTTTTAAGTCTGCAAACAAACGACGAACAATAATGCTATATGTTAACTAACTAGAATTTAAATAAAAACTTGAAGTATAAATGAAATAAAATACCATTGGTAATTCCGGGTGTCCAAAACAAAACAAAACAACAACAGCAAAACATTGTGCTTAGGGTATCGAGACCTTAAACCAATGGCATGCTGCCAGCTACATTCCCCAAAGTTTTCTTTTGACTTAGAGATTTTTGTCCAAGAGAGTTAGTTGCTTTCAGTTACTAATTTACAGACACTGAACTAATGCTCGCACACATACACTTGTACGGCATGGTGGTTCCCACATATAGCATATGATAAAACAAGACTACTGGAGCTTGGCAGTCCCAGGTTTAATTCTTGATTCATCCTTTTGCTAGCTGAGTAACTTTACAAAAGTTACCTCACTGCTAAGTGATTCAGGGACTAGGGAAGTGGTTATGAGGAATAACCAAGTACAACATTTAATCACCCAGTCATAGCATGTGGGTAAGATCTCAGTCAATATTGGTTTTTAAGAATGATAGCAATAGTATAGAATTGTTGAGTTGTCATATTATACAACTGAAACTAATATCACAATATATGGTAACTATACTGGAATTGGAGTTTAAAAAAAAAACAGAATGATGATAGCAATAATGATATATTTTTCATTTATTTATTCATTTATACAAGTACCAACAGACGTCAGAGCGTCTTCCAGGCCAGGACTTAACAGAGGTGTTAGACAAAGGCTTTGACCTCACAGAGCTTACATTCTAGTAAGAGAAATTAAGAATAAGCACACAAATAAGTTACTACTACAGTGTCAGTTACTAATCAATGCAATGAAAAATACTGAAGCTAGACAAAAATAAAGAGGAGTGGTGGGGTGGGAGATGGAGGTGATTATTTGATGCCGCGGTCAAGGAACATGTCTTGGGGAAGAACAATTGAGCAGGGACCTGAATGAGTCAAAGCGCTGAGCCGAAGAAAGATCTGAGGACAAGTGTTTTGGGAAGAGACCACAATAAGAGCAAAATCCATGGGTGGGAATATAGTTGTCTTGTTAAAGAAATAGGAAGAATCCAGTGTGGCTGCAGTGGGGTGAAGCAGGCCAGCAGTACTAGGAAATCAAATCAAACAGTGGCAAGGACCAGGCCAGATCATATAGAGCCAAGTAACCCATGGTAAGAAGTGTGATTTTTATTTATTCTGACTGTAATAGGAAATCAGTGTAGGGTCACAGTGACACAGACAGTGACAAATCTGAGTTACATTTCTATTATTTTTTAATATTTTTACATTTTTATTTATTTTAGAAAGAGGTAGAGCACAAGCAGGGAAGCGGCAGAGAGAGAGGGAGACACAGAATCCAGAGCAGGCTCCAGGCTGTGTGCTGTCAACACGTAGCCCCGACGCAGAGCTTGAACCCACGAACCGCGAGATCATGACCTGAGCTGAAGTGGGCAGCTTAACTGACTGAGCCACCCAGGCCGTCTCCTGATTTACATTTCTATAAGGGTACTCTTTTCTCCATATTCCCACATAGGGCACAGGAGCATCTATGCAAATCACTTCCTAGGGACAGCACTGGACCTCACACAATCCCCAAGATCAGTGAGTAAACTAAACTCTAATAGATGTAAACATGGGTCACTCATTCATTCGCGCGTTGCTATATTGCCTTTCAGACAATAATAGTAATGATGTGTAATATTTGCAAAGCAAGTCTACATAGACAATCTCTAACATCAAGATAAGGCTGCACCGTCAGAGCATCTTTAATGTTTAGCTCCTCTTATGTTTCTGGTTTCCAGCATGTATCTCTAGTTTCTCTGCCTTTTTGGAGTATTGTCTCTCCTATCCAACCGCTTTAGTTTGATCTTATGTAATAAGGCTGTCTGGTTTGCTACAAGGAAAATTGCACACTGTTGGAAATTAATTTTTTGATGCATTCCATTTGACAGAAATTCCCTCTATCCAGACACTTGTGATGGCTCCTCACTGATTACAGATTGAAGTTCAGTCTTTCGCTGAACGTTCTACACCTGGACCAGATGGATGTCTCCAATGTGCCTTAGCTAGCTATGTTCTAACACACCTGCCATAATATAGCTATTCTCCAGTTTCTCAAACACAACACACATAGTTTTACTACCACATCATTGTTTGTATCTATTATTTGTCTCAGTCTTATGCTTCTCTCATGGCCAATTTCAAGTCCCACCCCTCTGTTATATGGCCTTTCCTGACAAAACAACCTTCACTAGTTATTCCTCATCTGAACTTCTGGAGTGGCTACACTTAGCATATAATCCCTCGGATTACTTCTGATATTCTAAAGAACACACTTATCTCTACGGGCCATCTGTGATCTTCTTGAAGATGAGATCACATTTTACATGTCTTTGTACACCAAGCCCTCTGCGTATATCACTTGACTTTCCCACCAAACTCATCATTTTTCAGTCATGCTAATTTCACACCTCTTTCCACTGTCAGCACACCTGCACTTTTTTATTTCCCTTTTGTAGAATGTACGAATCTAAGCCCACAAACCTAAATGTGTAAGAAATTTATTTTCCTTTCTTGTTATTAAACTTTGACTTAATTTCTACTTCAAGCTCTACTTTTGCCAGTATAGAACAGTCTCAGACAATTCAGGCTTTGTTCTTCCTTTACCTGGTGCTTAGTCTAAGTTGTATTGGTGGGGACGGGAAGGTGTGGTACTCAGGGGCATTCAGTCAACTATCCAGTCAGATATTCACTAAGGATTCCATGATCCCATTTGGCCCTTACTCAACCATCCATGAGTTACTTATGAGAGGTTTCTTTCTGTCATGCCAGTGTCCACCCCTGACCCACAGCTGTCTCCATACCAGGCTTAGAAACATGGTAACCTTTCTCATGCTGTTTAGGGCTCCACCTACCAGACTCATGCACAGCATTCATACTGAAGTCTTGCTACTTTCCCAGGGCTCTGTTCTTAGAGCAGAAAGTACAGCTCCTTTCTTCAGGGCCCACCAACGCCTATATTCTCATCTCTTGCACCTCATTATGATTGAGGAAAGCCTCTCAGGGAAGAACAATAGAATAGATAGAGACTTGAATGAGTCGAAGGGCTGAGCCCCAGAGAGATCTGAGCAGTAGTGTTCTGGGAAGAAGCCATAGTCAGAGAAAAGGCTCTGGATGGGAATATATTCTTGATCTCTTGGTGAAGAAAACTGCTATGGTCTGAAGGAAGCCAAATCTTATTGTTTTTCAAAATTTTGTCCCTGTCCAAAATCTCTAAATTACTCTTAGAGATTTATAACCCAAATCCAGGAAAACACTAACACATCATTTCTAATTCTACCTTGAAACTTCTCTATCTTAAGTCAGCAAGACTAGAAAACCTATTATTTTGATTAGGTAGGTATGTGAACATATGGATGAACTGCTGGGAAAAAAAAATGATTGTGGGTATAAAATGTTATGTTATCACAATTATTTTAATAAGTACAACACATTTATCTTTCACTTAACCCATCAATTTGGGAGTTAAGTTAGACTTTTTCCTCTTACCCATCAACATTGGTCTTGTGCATAAACCCAATACCAAAGATAGCTCTGTGACCTAAAATTAGGTCCAATATTAACACTAAGCCCCAGAAGATTCTGCTTGAGAGAAATGTGTGAATAATACATGTATTATACATGTACATAATTCAAAGTAGACGGAGATAAACTTTAAACAGAGAAGACATAGTATGATCTAGACATTCATATGAGGAAGAAATTAATCCCGTAGCATAGCTTCTTGTCTTCCGTAAGGCAGACACAACTGCCTACATAATCAGTAGGCATTTGTTCGTGATGATAATGACCTTGGTGTCCATTTGAAGATGAACTTGTAATTTTCTGTTTTTCCTTAAAGCAGGAATCTGGTGGTGTTTATAGTGCGGAGCATAGTGTCTTTTCAAAAGCCCACTGCCCAGAGTTCTACAGATCGAGCACTGAACATGGGCACAGCATTCATATCCTTGTCTATAGATATCATACACCTGTATATTTTTCACAGCAATTGTAGACAACGGGAAAAATAAAGTGCTTTTTAAAAAATGTTTTATTCTTATTTTTTATTTTAGAGAGAGAAAGAAAGACCACAAGCTGGGGAGGGGCAGAGAGGCAGAGAGAAAAAGAGAAAGAGAGAAGGAGAGAGAATCTTAAGCAGGCTCCACTCCACACTCAGCACAGGGCTTGATCCCATTATCCTGGGATCATGACCTGAGCCCAAACAAGAGTTGGGCGCTCAACCAACTGAGTCACCCAGGCACCCCAAAAGGGCTTTGTTCTAACAAAACTCGCATATAATGATAATTCTTCAACAGGTAGAAGTAAAGCGTCTTGAGAAAAGGACAGCGTGTTATAATTTACACAGTTGCCGTATGGTCTGAGGGCTACTCTTCCTCCTAAGCACCAAAGCTCTCTAATTTGACCCTCAAAATTTACTTTTAACAACCACCTGAGCTCTTGATTTTATTCCTACCAGCAGACATTAAGAATACACCATGAGCCATAATTTAGTTATAAATTAAAAACTAACAGAAACAGACACCAGGGACCCCTCACTTTTTCTCTCCTTCCACAATCATATATTAATCTATATAAGGGGCACCTGGGTGACTCAGAGGGTCAAGCGTCTGACTCTTGATTTCAGCTCAGGTCATCTCACAGTTTGTGAGTTTGAGCCCCGCGTGGGGCTCTGCTCTGACAGTGTGGAACCTACTTGGGATTGAATTCTCTCTCTCTCTCCCTCTTTCTCTGCCTATCCCCTGCTTGCACTCTTTCTCTAAATAAATAAAAAAATAAAATAAAATAAAATAAAATAAAATAAAATAAATAAAATAGAATTATACAAAACATGGTATTAGGTAACTACCCAAAGGAGCCAAAGTGAGATTCTAGAACTGCATCAGACCTTGTATTCACCCCCAGAACATTCATAATCTGATTTACAAAATAACCAAAGACAAATAGAGCGCTATGTGACGAAAGGAATAACTAGTGCAGACTGCTTGGGAAGCACCGGGAAAGAAGTGACTAGCTCCGCCTGAGGAGGTGGGAGAAAGCTTTGGTAAGGAAGTCACATTTGCCCTAGATACTATGGAATGAGTGGGGACTTTCCAGGCAAAAAAGGGAGGGAATGCTTCCCAGAAGAAGAAAACAGAACCTGCCTCTCTCAGGGAAGTGAATGTTGCCGTGACAAACACTAACTGAGGCTGGATCTTGGGGTGCGTGGGTGTGGACAAGAGTGACAGAAGGCAAATCTTGTGAAGCTAAAGGCCGCTAAGATCACAGAGGGGCCTGTCCGCCAGGCCCTCGAATTCGCTATGAATAGAGAACAGCGGAACGTAAGCCTGTAAAGGAGAAGCTTCGGAAGCTACTGGAAGGAGTGAGGCCCTCTTGGAGCCGAGTTTGAGAAATGTCTCTCTGACAGCCTTGTGGAGACAGAGTGGAGGAGAAGAGGGAACTGGCGAAGGTACTAGTCGAGGGGGAAGAAGAGGGACAAACCTAACTTCAGGAACCTCCTAAGAACCTCTGCCCTTGCAGGACGTGGTGGGAAAGCCCTAAGTGTCTTAAGAACAAGAATCTCACTCTGACCCCCGTTCTGTCCATAGCACCAAGCAGCTCAGGGTAACTGTTTCCTGTATGCCATCCACTTATGTCCACAAACAGTACAGATGTTTATGGCCCATCTCTTCGTTACTGGCTTTTGTAGGATTGTGCTTTTTTTTTCTTTCCAGCATTTTCCTCATATTTGGAATTATTCTTTCACATGTGTGCTTATTTGACCACTGTCTAATGATCCTCCCTAGACTCTAATCTCAGCAAGATCAGCAGTTTGTGCCTGTATTTGGTCATCACTGTCTGTGCAGGTGAACAGGAAGCCTGGCATGTAGTAGACACTCAATAAATGTTTGTTGATAGAATATTGACCGAAATATTGAGAAACGGTTGAACTGACAGCATGCTGCTTGGGAACATGTTTGGCTTTTCTTGTTTTTCAAAATGTTAAGCAAAACATTCAGTCTGTGATTTAATTACTTTTTAATCAATTTTTCCCCTTCAGATCCCAAATTTCCCTTCAACACTGCATGTGAGCACTAGTTCAGTACATTAAATTCTCTCTCTGAGACTCACTTGAAATGAGAAGCAAATTTGACCAAATTATTTTATTCTCTGGACTTAAAATTCCCAAATAAAATTATACCAATGGCATAGCCTGCCTTTGATTATCAGTATTTCCTTTTCTTTCTTTCTTTTTTAATTTTATTTTCTTTTATAACTAAAGAGGACTTTTTTTTAACCTAGGGCAAGCAATTTTTCAATCATGACTTTAAATTTGATGAGGTTCCATTAAGAAACTCCATGCATGTCCTACATCTAACAGGCATACACATAAAGAGACAGTCAAAGCACTTCATTAAAGGCAGAAAGATTAAGGCAAAGGATTACACAACAAAACCACCCACATTCAGTTTTGCAAATCTAACAGCTTGAATCATCACCTGACAGCAGCCTGCATTCCGTTCCAACTCGTGGCTTCAGCTTACCGCTCAAGACCCAAGAAAGTAAAATATTAGTATTGGTGACCAAAAAGGCAGGTGTGTTTCTCTTTCCTTGGTTATTCTTAGCGCTGGAGGCACCGATTATTTCTTGTTTTTGATTTAGTAACACATCTCTTGGGAGGTAATTAAAGAACCGGCACTAATCTTAAGATCACCAAAGAAGAACACTCGATCCTATCGCTGGCTTAAGAGTCTCAGAAATGAGGGTTTCAACCAGCCTTACCCGACCCCGCTGACTCGAATCAACAGTACCCTCCACGATGTTCATCTCATTCTTTACCAGACTCTTCTCTCAAATACATTTTTCACCTCTTCTACCTTTATTCATGCCTTAACAGTGGCACTCTCCTGGAAATCTAACTCGTTCTTTACCTGCTCCTTCAAATACTACCTTCGTGTTCTCCAATATCATTCTAGGCAAATTGTGTTATTCCTTTGTCTTCTTTCCTATAGCACATGGTTTATGCACTGTTAGCCAGTCTTCCTACTCTCAAGCATTCCACTCATCTGTTCGTTATTTACCTGCTATTAGACTGCAAGCCTCTTTAAGTCAGAAAAAGTCCATATGCATGGCCCTACCTACAATCCAGTTAGTGCCCTAAATAATGTTGACAGGTGATACTAAGTGATGAATGAATGGATTCTAAAAGATATTTGAGGGGCACCTGGGTGGCTCAGTCAGTTGAGTGTCCGACTTCGGCTCAGGTCATGATCTCGCAGTTTGTGAGCTCGAGCCCTGCATCGGGCTCTTTGCTGACAGCTCAGAGTCTGGAGCCTGCTTCAGATTCTGTGTTTCCCTCTCTCTCTGTCCCTCCCCGCTCATGCTCTGTCTCTCTCTCTCTCAAAAATAAATAAACATTAAAATTTTTTTCTTAAAAAGTATTTGAGAATCTTTACAATACTAGATAAAGGTACAAGAAGATAATTAAATTAAAAACAAGAAATATTTGCTATAAGAAGAAATAAAATACAGACCAAGGTCAATATAGTTATTGTACTTGAACATGACCTTCCTGGTGACCAGTGGAAAAAGAGAACTAAGGATTACATTACTCACATGACTTGCTTAGGAGTCAGAGGAAATTGGAATTAGACCAGTCCTCACAAAGATTGAAATTGAGCCTCAAGTTATCACAATCCCTCAGAGACTTGAAATAATCTACCTAACATCTATCTATGAGCTAAAAGAAAATAAATACCCTTCAGAATAAAAAATATATATACAGAGACACAATAATTTTAACACTCAATGTCAAACAATCAATTCAAAATTACTAGTCAGGCCAGGAATATGGTAAAATAATGGGGAGAGGGGGAAAAAAAACACTGTAAAAAAATTGCCAACAGGTGAATCACATTTAAAAAAAGTATTTTCTTAAAAAAATTAAAAAGATTAAAAAAGGATTTTGCAAAACTGACAAAAGGAATTAGCCACAAATCAAAAAGCTCTGTTTTTTAGTCAGGATAAGAACAAAAAACAATCACCCTCAATCACATTAGAGGAAAACAACTAAAAAAAAAGAAAACAAATAAAAATCAGAAAGAAAATTTTAAGAGCTTCCAGACAAACAGACACATTTCTTTCAAAGAAGTAAAAAACTGATAAGGTAGCTCTTCAAAGGAAATGAAGAAAGCCAGAAGACCAGAGAATGATTAGTACTGGAAACAAACTAACAGTCTAAAATTTTACACCAATGAAAGTACCTTTAAAAAGTACATTAAAAACAGAAAAAAAAATTTCAAATAAATACTGCAAAAATTCACTGGCAGCAGACATGCACTAAAAGATACACTAACAGGCATCCTGTGGGCAGAAGGAAAACGATCATAAACTCAAGTGCAAGGAAGGAAATTATCCTGGACAGAAACGTAAAGAGGAGAAAATAAAAACACTGGGAAAAGTAACTATGTAGGTATGTAGAAATGAATACCATCATATAAAACAATACTGGTAATATAAGGCGGGGCTTAAAATATATTAAAATACTTGACATGTATATTTAAAAAGGCTTAATGGGGAAAATAGAATGTTAGTGGCCTCAGTTTCTCACATTTTCTGGAAATGGACAAAACACAAATTTTGAGTAGGCACTGATAATTCAGAAGTTCATGTTGTAATCCCTAGGGTAGGCACTAAAAGAATAGAAAGATAATTTGTAGCTCAGAAGTTAATGGAGGAGAAAATAAAATGATAACTTTAAAAACGATTAATCAGAAAGAAGACAGGCAGAAAGAAAAAAAAAAGAACAGATGGGGCAAACAAAAAAACAAATAGCAAATGGTAGATTTAAACTTAAAAATATCAGTGATAAATTGTCTGTAAACAAACCACATATTTCAGATCTGATAAAAATAAAGATCCACATTCAATTTATGAGTCACACCTTACACATAAATATGTAGAGAGGTTAAAAATATAAAAAGTGGAAAAAGATATAGTATGCAAATATTAACCAAAATTTACCTAATCTTATTCTATTACTATCAGACAAATCAGGCTTTAAGGCAAAAAGCATTATTGGAAGTAATAAGACATAAAAATTGTAACAATTATACACCTGTCTGTACCCAAGAGCAGTAAGACTACAAACTACAAACTCTAAAACTACCGTCAATGTGAAAGATTTAAAACCTTTTCTCAGTAACTGATAGATAAGCAGACAAAAGTCAGTCCAAATAGAGGTTTGAACCATATAATTAACAAACTTGACCTTAATATCTCAAAGTATTAAAATTATAATATAGGATATGTTCACTAGAAAAAGATACTGCATAGTATATGGTTCTATATTAATTGATGTCCTTCTCACACAACTCATGGACTAAATGAATAAATCATGATGTAAATTACAAAGTTCTTTAATGGTGTACAAAAATGCAGCATATTACAACTTGTAGTATGCAGCTAACGCTGACAAAAGAGAAAAATTGGCTTTAAAGGCATGAACTAAAAAGGAAGAAAGGCTGTACATCATAATTTAAATTTTCATCTTAGAACACTAGGAATATAACAATATGTACAAATGCCAAGATGCCATATGAAAAGGGGTTTTCCCAGAAATACAAGTTTGGTTGAAGATATTTAATCAGTATAATTCATATTATACACAGAATAAATGAGAAAAGATTGTCATTTAAACAGATTCAGAGGTAGCATTCAACAAATCCCACACCCATTCATGACAGACTCTTCTCAAATTAGCAATAGAAGACAATTTCTTTAATTTGATGAAGGGCGTCCAATGGAAATAGAAGATAATTTTATACTTTATGGTAAAGGAGAAACTGAGAAAACTGCACTGGTTATAAAATACTTGAAGAAAACTTTTTTTTAAAATTTCTGCATATAAATTGACAACAATGAGCTTCTGTTGTAGTTAAAGCCAAATGAACACTTTATCTACTTCACTGGGAATATAAACTGATGTAAATCAATCAGGAAATCAGCTAACCAACATGTTCGAGGAGACTGAAAATGATCATTCCCCTTGACCTAGAATTTTCACTTCCTAGAATCTACTAGAGGATCTTATCATAGTTATAGGCAAATATTTATGTGTAGGAAAGTTCACTGAATCATTTGTTTTTATTCATAGAACCATATATTGAACCTGAACTTTAAAACTGTGGTAATTAAGGTTCCTTAAACTTCCCTTCAGAGAACACAATTTACCTCCAAAATTATTTAGAAACTCAGTTATTCCCTCCTCCTTCCACAGACAGAAAGGAAAGGTGTATAACAATTTTCTTACTTGTCATTTTGTTGTTGCTGTTGTTTATTTTTTTTAATTTATTTAATATCATTTAGTGTCAAATTGGCTTCCATACAACACCCAGTGCTCATCTTAAGTGCCCTCTGCCATGCCCATCACCCCCTTTCCACTCTTCCCCACCCCCCATCAACCCTCAGTTAGTTCTTTGTGTTTAAGAGTCTCTTAAGGTTTGCCTCCCTCCCTCTCTGTAACTTTTTTTTACCCCTTCCCTTCCTCCATGGTTTTCTGTTAAGTTTCTTAAGATCCACATATGAGTGAAAATATATGGTACCTGTC
Source organism: Panthera uncia (assembly GCF_023721935.1). Taxonomy (NCBI): domain Eukaryota; kingdom Metazoa; phylum Chordata; class Mammalia; order Carnivora; family Felidae; genus Panthera; species Panthera uncia. The sequence goes on along the minus strand of NC_064810.1, from coordinate 76,250,014 downwards.
TTTCTCTGATTGACTTATTTCACTTAGCATAATACCCTCCAGTTCCATCCTTAAACTGACAAAGAAAGTTCCCTCTAGGTGGCAAGACTGGTCCAGGGAGGCTCACAGCTCCTAAGCAGAAGGACAAGTATGCTTCTCCAGGAGTTTCAAAGAGAACCATCTTCTATGAAAGTAGAAGTAGCTTGGAGTAGCTTGATCAAAGTTTTTGTCCATTCAGTTCAGTTAAAGCATTGATGTGACAAGTGCTAACCAGAAGCTAAGATCTAGATTTCACCAGTTGCACTTTCTTGGTTAACATGAGGGTCCTTTTCTCTCCATATGCTCTTGGGACCATTTTGTCTCTCTTCTTTAAATTCTAGGCACTATCTCAACATAGTGGCTTACATTTTTAACTAATGATTTTCTTTCCATCATCTTAGGGTGTTTACAGATATGTATAGTCTATTGAATAAAATAACTTTATAATTTTATAATATCAAATAATATATCACACACATACGTTAATTTTATAGCATTGCTTATCACTTAATGTGAGCTGTAGGCTCAAAGGACTCAGTATCTATCCTCGGAGGTATTAAAATTTTTCTGGAAATCTTACTCTAAAATTATAGCAACAACAAATGCTAGTAATCAAAATAGTTACTAAGGAGATGTTGGTCAAATTGCAGTATTATTGTAGAATAGAATATTTTTCATACAACAGTTACGTTTATGAACAAAGACTGGGAGAAATTTTCACTATTCTGTATGGTAGATGCTCAAAAATATTTGATTTCTTATTTCATGTATCTTCTAATATCGGCAATACTACATATGTAGTATCGGTAATACTACATATACAATTTGTATGCTGCTTTTTTTCCATTAATCGCCTTGAGTATATCTGTAAACATTCTTTGAAAACATGACTGTCAAGGGACTATATGATATTTCATTATATGTTAGTAAAGAAATTAAGACTAACTACAATAAAATATATCATGCTGGTCTCAGGTTAAATATATAGCCAACATTTTTCCAGATTCTACCATATTGTTAAAAAGTATCAAAAGGATTTTCTCTCAAAATTCACATCTGTCTTGAAAGAAAGAAAAAAAGAAAGAAAGAGAGAGAGAGAGAGAGAGAGAGAGAGAGAGAGAAAGGGAAAAAAAAACCCACTGGGAAGCAAATCTCTAACTCTCCAAGGCCACCAAAGAAGACTCCACTGTCTCTATTATAAAATAATCGTATTTGCACAGAATTAATTGTACAGAATGAATTTACAATGCCCTTTTCTACTGAGCATATTGTTAGAAACTTACAATAACCTTGTTTCATTGGTGTGATAGTAATTAATCCCACTTTAGAAATGAAAAACTGAGATCAGAGAAGTGACTTACCCAAAGTCACATGGATCATGGCTCCCTTCCTCTGACGATAAAATTCAATCGATGTTTTTTTCACTATTATCTTGTGATTTGCTATGGTATTGTTCTATATTAAATAGAAAACACCAATAATGGTTTTGCATAAGAAGCATAGAGCATTTCTTGACTATACAGAACCAGTACTTGTATATCAACGTAAAGACTTATGGTTTTGAGGCAGTTCTGGTTTTTACCAAGTTTGTCTAGCTGATCCTCAGACATATTGAAATTCTAGGGGGAATATTTCTAATGCCTCCACTGCCATACATTCAAGAGTGTTGTAGGTTCTTGCTTTACAACAGAACTGGTAGAAATGCTTTAACAGATTGCTGAATCGTATTCTAAGTCTCAGTGCAAGAAGTCACTACATTGTCAATCTGACGATGGACAGCACTTTGAAAATTACACTATGCGATGCTTCTCTAGCTTCAATGGGCATAAGAATCACCTTAAAGAGCTCTGAAATGCAGAATCAAATGTACTATCTCTGATTGACTATATCAGATTCTCTTGGGTTTGGGTTTAGAATCTGCATTTTAACAAGATCTCCAGATGGATTTAATGCAGGTACTCATTAGAAACAGTTCTCTGCTAGATTTATTTTTAATACGGAATGTTTGACAAAGTAGTAAAAAGGCTTCAGAGTTCGAGCATTCACCCACAAAGATTAACTTTTGCATAATCATGTCCTTTTAAGCATGGACACCACTGTCTAAGTGCTGTCCATCATTCACCGCAGGGAGAGCATTAGCTTAAATAGAATAAGGTGTCCACTTAAAAAGAGGATGTTGGCTGCAGACTAGCTGTGTGACCTTGATACCTTCAGTAAAATGAAGGGAATCATCTACCTGGACCAGTGCACACAGCAGTTATGGCAATGAGATTGGATAATAGAAGTGAAAAAGCTTTGAAAACCAATTCCTACAATGAAAGATTATTCATTGAATTAGTTCTCAAACTCTGCTTCAACCTGGGAAATCTTTCAGTTTCTGGCGTGTAGGCATTAGTAATTTTTAAAAAGTCCCTAGGTGGTTTCAAAGTGCAGCCAAGATCAAGGAGAGTAGATTAGATCAATCTTGCATTTTTACCTTCTTGCACAGTTCAAATTCATTAGAAATTATCAAGCATTGATAAATTACTGCTATAAAATCAATTCATTGGATTCTTGGGACCAACTCCATTCTTACCACAAATCAGCGATGTTTTATGATGGGCACAGGCACAGCTGCCAAACAGCCCATTTTCTCATTGTCTTTTCTCATAGTTTTAGGTACTGACTGAAGTTGGATTAAGGAAATTGGCAACCAAGTCAGTGGAGTCTTAGGAAAACAGCTGCCATACTGTATATTGCCACAGGGGAGAAGATCAACCCTTCATTTCTGGGAACGCTTAGTCACAAACCACATGTCATCAGCCTTACCAACCGCTCAGTTCCATTTCCCTTCAGGTGAGACTGAGTCACTTTTCTAGAATGATGACAGCAATAGAAGATGGCGGTAAGAAGAAATGTGTTACCAACACGAGGATAAGGATAGCTTATCTCACTTAATTTATTCAATGTACATGCCTCTGGGTACAATTAGTTCAGAAAACCATTAAATTATTCAGGCACCAGCCTAGATAAGGTCCTTTACCTCATAAAAGATTCATTTAAGTTTAAAGGAGGGAATGGTTTGTTTCTGATAGAGATCAACACATAATCCCCAACCCTATCTTGAAATTAAAAAGAAGCACCATGTGACTGAAGGAGCGTGTCCAACCAGAATGACCTGGCAGGAGAATTTGGTCAGCCTTCTGAGAGTTTCAAAGACCAGTAGGACTTGCAGCAGTGCTCCAACCTCCTTTGTGTTCACCCCCACCAGAGCATCAATTTTACAATCCACCAACCTTGCTGTTCTGGAAGCTTGCAAACATCCCCAACCCCCTCTATCACCACCTCCACCACCATTAATTTTCATTGCAACATCACAAAATGGCCACTTTCTTTTCCATATTCTCTTAAAATGTAATTCCTTACTAGGAATGTGAAGAGCTGACATTGAGTATAGTCTTAATCCAGCTACATAACTGTTAGTAGTTTACATATTGTCTCTGAGTCTCATTTTCCTCATCTGTAAAATGGACCCAGCAATTCTGATTCAGTAAGGTATTGGGAGCCTAGACTGTCATGCTAAAGTGAGGAAGCCACTTTCTAAACAATAAAACTGTTCCAAATGAGCTGATTATTATCACTATCAAGACATCCAGATGCCCAAGGAGTTTCTCTGTCCATTTGGAATATTATCCTTTCATCTTGTCTCCTAAAGAGGACCCGGTGTGTCAGGATCTGAAATAGAATGACACTTGTCTTCAGAACCCTATGGCCCCTTTCGTGCAAGGTGAAGTTAGTGCTATGTAGAACAAGAACTTTGGATAATGTCAGAAGATCTGTGGCTTACTCTTTGTTGTTATTACTAATTTAAGTTTTCTGACTTCCTATCTTCTCACCTGAGAAAATGGGGATTAAAAGATCTATCTGAACCACCTGTTTTAGGATTTACATGGGAAAATGTATATGAAAGGGCTCATAAATAATACTTTAAAACTATGCAAACATCAGATTACCATGCAGGATAATGGTTCTTAAACATGATGATTCTGCTTAAGGATGACCAGACCAATCTCTGAGATAATCATTTCAACTATTTGGATTTGGGTGATTATAATATTGAAGTTTTAGGATCCAGATCTGGGGTGGTGTAGAATCAAAGTCAGTCACCCTTGAATAGTTCCAAACCCACCTTCATGGACTGACATGCATACCTTCTGTCTTCACCAAGTCTGGGTTTCTCCTTCTTCCCTTGCTTCTAAGACACACTCCTCATTCTCCATCATCTCTGTTAATCTCTTCTTCTCTGACATTATTTTTGTTTTTTCTCCATGAAAGTGATTTTTAACACAAGCTTTTGTCTTTAATCTTTTTATTCTTCTCTTTCTACACTTTTTAAAATGAGATGCTTACTTAGTTTCATAGCTTTGACCAAATACGCATCTATTAGGAAGATAACAGCCCTTGTGCTATACACAAGTAACTTCTAAATCCCCATCTTTAGTATTTTAATTTCTCCTTATTTCTACTCCCACAATTTAAACTCCCTGGTAGACATCTAGAATTTCTGTTAGCACTAAAATAAATAAGTAAATGAAAGCATAAAACAACGCTCAGGATGCCTAACCCGAATCTTCTCCCACCCTGACTTTTTTCGCCTCTTGCTCTTCTGTTAATGCTCCTACAGTTTTCCAGGCTGTAAATGCATTTTTAATTTAAGTGGTTGCCAAATTTTGACAATGTCTCCTCCATGATATTTCCCAGACACGTTCTTTCCTCTGTACTCCCCCTGGAAAAAACTTAATTATATCATCGCTACCTTTCCCTCAGATTACTGCATAGACACAGTTAGATCTCCCTGGCTCCAGAATCTTTCCATATCATTCATCCTAGTCAGATGCTGTCAGAGCACTGTTCACAGCAAACTGGGGATAAAAGTATGATGATTTGATTTGCTGATATTATCTCGAAATTTTTTGCATCTTCGTTCATGAATTTTAACTACCTTTTGATACATAAATTTGAAACTGCAGTTGTAACTATATCACGAAATTATTTCAAGTAGTTTGCAACTCATTGTGGATGTGTTTATCCACTAGCCTGTGAATAACTCAGGAAATTAACTCTCATGCTTGTTTTGGATTACTCCAGAATGCAGCAAAATGTGTGACATAGAGTAATGCATTAATAGATATTCATTCAGTCAATTGACCAACTGAATGATTTATCATATTATAATTAAGTACATTTAGACCTCATTCTATGCCTAGAACTGGGTTAGCTAATGGGGACTCAAAGGTGAATAAATCTGGACTCTGTCTTAATGGACGTCACCTGATATTGTATGAGTCACAATAACTTAGAATTATTATAAATGTGAAAAATATCCTAATTTCAGAGTATTATAAAAATGGGCCAATCAGCAAAATCCTTGTTTCAAAGCTAATCCTCTACAATAAAATAGCAAGTTTTCCAGTAGGTATTCAGGTTATTCAAATAGCACAAATTATAAGTGATTATATGTATCTACTACAGAAATAAAAGGATTAGAGAGTGAAGTTAGTGGGGGAAATGAGTGTGGGATTTTTCTTTACATTTGTCATCACTCATTTCAATTTAGTTCTTTCCCAATCTCCCCACTTCACCACTGACTTTCCTCTGAACTCTATAGGAAACAATGACAGGGATACTCACAATATGGGTAAAGTTCTGATAAGTATTTGCAGCAACAAAGGTATGACAAATGTCCATTGTTGGTTTTTGCAATTCAAGGGCAATAAAGAGCCTTGTCACGGAAATCTGAAGAATAGAGGCAGAAAGAAAGTAGTTACTTAAGAATTAAAAAGATAATGGGTGGAGCTAGCTGGTTATAAAGATATGCCCTCATTCAGGATGTCATTTGCCGAACAAATGTTTACCAACTTCTTAGTGTGTGCTAGGCCTTATGCTAAGTACATCAGAGATGAATAAACCATGGCCTTCATGCCTTCATGGAACACACAGTCAGTGGAAAAGTGTAGGTATACACATAGACAGCTAGCAGTGTCTAGGATCACAGAGGTGCTCTTTCAATACTTATTGATTGAGCATCCGTCACTTGCCAGATACTGTTCTAGGTGCTTGGGATACAGCATTAAAGCAAACAGACAAAAGTCCCAGCCTCCAAATTACTTCTCTTCTGACAGGGGAAAAATTTAATGGTACTGAGAGAGAGAAATTCTAATGCAGATAAAATGGGAAATACAGGTAAAATATTACTCGTGTCCTAGGAATGAGAGCGCAGTTACGTTGAATTAGGGAGAGTCAAGGAGGATGAGCCAGCAGTTACAGTCCCAATTTGTGTTGTTTTCTTTTCTTTCTTGGAGATTCAAAGGAAATGCAATTCAAGCAGAAAAGAACAGTGAGTCACAGCCTCCATGAGGCAGGCAGGTGCGTGTGTCGAGGATTGTCCAGCCTTTATTGTGGCTGGGTGGGTTGGGTATGTATGTGGCTGGGAATATGGAGACACAAAGTTGCAGAGTTACCTGAGAACCTAGGGACATGAAGTGCATGACTATATAGCTTGGATTTTGTCTTAAAGGCAGAAGAAGGCTATCACTTCTCGGCCTTTTGACTAAGGCCAAGTGTAAAGGCAGAAGAAAGCTAATGGAGATTTTGAAACAGAAAAATGATGTTATCAGAATAGTGTTTTCAGAAAGATGGATATGCTATTGTCACAGAACAAGAGAAAGGAATTGGAAGCCAAGGTATCTTTCTGTTCATTTAAAACACCAAAGGAGTGCCTGGGGGGCTCAGTCAGTTAAGCGTCCGACTTTGGCTCAGGTCATGATCTCACAGTTCATGGGTTCGAGCCCCGCATCGGGCTCTGTGCTGACAGCTTAGAGCCTGGAGCCTGCTTCAGATTCTGTGTCTCCCTCTCTTTCTGCCCCTCCCCCACTCTGTCTCTCTCTCCAAAAATAAATAAACATTAAAAAAAAATAAAATAAAACAGTGAATAAACGTGTATGTGGGCCTGTTCTAATCTAAGAACCAAAGTTGATGTTGGCCTCCATGGGCTATGCCTCAAAGCTTGTGATCTTGGAAAAGGCACCAAGATACTGGAGAATATTCTGGAAAAGCATCAATGCCTACTTTGACCTTTATAAAGTTCTACTTTCTCTAGGCAATAAAGTAATCATTTAGGAGGATGACTTCAGAGTCCCCACCATCTACTGAGTCATGGGCAGCAATGGGTCCATGCCCAGAAGAATGTGTTAATATGATGACTCTACCTCTCTGCTCATATCTGCCTCAGAGAAAAGGGAGGGCATTGTGGTCTCCCAAGTATCTAGTTCCTTTTCATCTCAGCAGTTGTTTCTGCACCTTATTATTATTATTTTTTATCTCTTTAGGCTGAAAAAATAAGAGGGAAGCATGGAGAATGAGTAGAAGAGATCACAACTCTGCTCATGATGGTTATTTTCAGGAGAGAGAGAAATGGAATGGAGGGAATATAGACAAAGTAGTGACAAGCATTTAACTATCTCCCAAGATGGCAAACAGGAAAGTTTACACCTCCTTACATACGCAAGGCCAGAGTAAGTGGGGAAATAAGAAAAACAAAAACAAAAGATAAAACACAAAGAATAACAACATTAAAAAACACACAAACACACAGATGGCTGTTGAGTGGTTCCCAGCCAGCGTAGTGTAAAACTCTACCAAATAATTAAGTTGGCAGATGGAGTGGAAGAATCACCCAAAGCCAGCTTAGCCTAGGCTTCTGACAGCCTTGAAGAAAGAGCATTCTAGAGCCTTGACTGAAAGGATATGGATGGAGTTTTTTTTGGGTGGGGTACCTCATATTGTTCAACTCCTACTTTATCCCCCCTTTCTTTCTCTCAGTTCACTGGACTACTTTACGAATACCACTCTTCCGGTGAGGTTTAGGTGCAGAGAAACTTCCATGACAATTTTAGAGAATGAGATGGCTATGGAGTGCTATAGACTATTTAGGAAACAGTAGTAACTTTCAAAAGCTGGATCATGTACTCTGTCTTTGTTGTTCCTATCTATTTATGCACATTTGTCTTTCTGGTATGCTTTTCAGTGTATGGTGAACTTATAGTCATTCTGTTAAGACCCAATTCAGCTTTAACTCCCATGTGAAGTTTTCCTTTTTGCTCTCAGCCTAAACCTCCTCTGATGTTGTAATTCCATGACTTTTGTATATATTTTAATTTCTAAAATTGTAAGGCATTTTACTATTTTATGGTCTATCTTTCCCTCTAACTAGACCTGAGGGCTAGGGCTATCTGATTCATCTCTGTTTTCCCCATAACAAATAACACAGCCCTTGATACATTAGGGGCAGACAATATACACTAATAAAATAAACAAATGAGTAAATGAGCTGATTGATCTCTTCCCTTCTCTTTCTGTCACTGTACATGTAACTAGTACTTTCTTGAGTGCTTTGAGGACCTGCCACTCCCGTGCACTATTTTTGTGGCTGGTCCCGTGGGAATTGGCCTGGCCTTTGCCAGATACATCTTCCCTTTATTTTTTTGGCTGGAGAGTGATCAGACCTGGGTGTTGGAAGTCAGCTCTACCACTGAGTCACAGTGCCTCTGGGCACTGTGGTTCTACTCCGTGTGAAAGGTCTTTCTGCAGCATTCTTACAAGGTGAGTTTTCTAATTAGCTTTCCCTTATAAGGTGCCAGAGGGGACGATTGGTCAGCATTGGGGCCCACAGATGGAGAAACAGTGGCCAACAGACTTTGCCTGAGGCTAATGGGTGGGCTGAGGACTCGCAGTTAACATGTGGTGAGAATGGAATGACTCAGTGCTCTGTTTCCCACCCTGGGTGTCCTCACCCAGGAGCTCTTCATTTGGCCGGGCCTGAACCTCAGGAACATGGAACAGAGTGATGTGAGTCTATGACTGAGTTGTTGGCTACATTCTGCATTGGTACAGGGATACGCAGGCTAAATGACTTTGTCTTTAAATGGCTAGAAGGGTACAGGATGCTTCACTGAGTAGCCTCTGAGTCCCCTAGATTCTTTGCTTGGGACTACTCCCCAGGAAAAGGGTACCGCAAGGCCTAAGAATTTATAAAATGGTAGAGAAGCTGAGTAATAACTGAATAACGTAACTATTGTTATAGCACAACTCTTATGCATTATACAGCCTTATGAAATATGATGTTTAACTAATATCTCTTTAGCATAAAATTAATAAGTTGTTTGGAGTGTCTGGGTGGCTCAGTCAGTTAAGTGTCTGACTCTGGACTTCAGCTCAGGTCATGATCTCATGGTTGGTGAGTTCAAGCCTTGAGCCAGGCTTTGTGCTGGCAGTGAGGAGCCTGCTTATGATTCTCTCTCCCTCTCTCTCTCTCTGTCCCTCCCTTGCTCATGCTCTCTCTCTCTTTCTCTCTCTCTTTGTCAAAATAAATAAAGTTAAAAAAATACATTGTTTTGTGCTAAAAACTGCAAAACATGAAAAAAACCCAAAAAATAAGTTTACTTGTAATCCCACCATTTAAAAATAACTACTGATGGAAGCCGAGTTGGCCCAGTTGCTTCAGTATCTGACTCTTGATTTTGGCTCAGGTCATGATCCCAGGGTTGTGGGATTGAGCCTCGAGTCAGGCTCTGCCCTGAGCATGGAACCTGCTTAAGATTCTCTCTCCCTTTGCCCCTTTCTCCTACTCTCTCTTTCTCTCTAAAATAAAATAAAATAAAATAAAATAAAATAAAATAAAAAACTACTGTTGAATTTAGAGATTTCTACTTTAGATATTTTTGGCGTATTTCTTCATAGCATAGAAAATGGATAATTATAATCTTCATTTTATGGTTGAGGAACTAAGCCTCTAAGGTCCTTGGAAGAGTAGTTTAAGAATGGAAAGATTAAGTCATGTGATTATTTACTGTGATACTGGCTATATCTGAAAATTTCTTTTGATCCTCAGTTTTTCTCTCCAAAGAAGATAAGAGATTTCAAAGCCAATGTCAGTACTAGCTCAAAGCCCTAAGATTAAAGCTGATTTTTATTTTTTTAATGTTTATTTATTTTGAGAGAGAGAGAGGGAGGGAGGGAGGGGCAGAGAGAGAGAGGGAGAGAGAATCCTAAGCAGGCTCTGAGCTATCAGCACAGAGCCTGATGCAGGGCTTAATCTCATAAACTGTGAGGCCATGACCTGAGCTGATACCAAAAGTTGGACACTTCACCAATTAAGCCACCCAGGCATCCTGGAAAGTTGATCTTTAAATTCTGAATATTAGTGTGATGGAAAGTTCATATATATTCAATGGACAAAGACACAAGCTAAATTCACCTTTAACTTTAGACATGTTACCAGGGAACCTATGAATTAGGGGGTTGTTTTATGGATTATTTACCTAATCCACGTCTTTTTTTCATTTGGTCCCAAATTTTTAGATCTAAAAAGAGGAGGCAGGAGGTACCTCAAAAGACAGTGAAAGGAGGGTATCGGCTATCATTTTGGTCCAGGAAATAGTCAATGAATGGATCATGACATCATTAGCCCCGCACTAATACCTCTAGTGTTAAAGGGAGTTTTCTGCATTCAAATGACCTGACATCTCATGACTTGAACCCCCGTATTCTGTGGGGCTCACACCCTCTCCTCTGATGCCCAGACATCATTGCAAAGGAACACCCCCTGAAATAGGCAAAGTCTGAAGGAGATGGGAGGATGTCCACTCTCAGTCAGAGGAATGATGCCCAACTTCAGGGCATAGGTCTCCAGACTGGGAAAGTGGCAGACGTAGGAAAAGAAGAGGATTCCCATTCTCTTCTTTTCATTGCTGGTCTGTGATCTCTTGAGATTTTTTTTTTTTCTTTTACCAAGTATTTATTTTGGCTAGAAGTTGCATCCTATTTAGGAGGAGCTTTGATTCTGAGGTTGGGGTAGTGGTGGGGTGGGGGGCGCAGAAGAACCAGGGTAGGATGTGGAAGCAGAGGGCCAAGCCTGGCAGTGTTGGCTTAGTCCTGGGCTCTGGGCTCTGGGCTCTGGGCTCAGGGAGAGAGAAAACTTTTCCATCTACTACTTGGTGTATATCCAAATTTAAGGTGAAACGCAACAGGCTCTCAGGGCAGAAGTTCCATTCAGTAATAAAGGCCAGGCGTTAGCTGGGACGTTCTTCATGTTGTATCATATTGTGGATTGGTAGCAAAAGACCGAGAACACATCGAGTATATAATTTACAAAAATACCCAAACACCGTTGTTTTAAACCAAACTCTGTGTAGGAACAGTGATGATGATAATGGGGGTGATTATAATTACTACTATCCAGCGTGTTCTGTATGCACTTGACATGCACTATTCTGTCTACAGCCCTACAAGGATCAGTATCACTTATACTGTTGCACAGGGGAGGAAGATGATGTTCATAGAGAAGGTGAGCAACTCTTCCAAGATCACCCAGCCAGCAGGTAACTTGGCCAGAAGGTGGGGTTTTCATAGCCTGTGAACTTCCTTCCATTACTTGCTGTCCCTGGTTTTGTGTGTGAGCCTAGGGTTTTGGTCTGTTGCTGCTGGAGCCTGTCAGCAGAGAACACAGGGTGCAAAGGCTGGGGTCTCTGGAGGCTTCCACACCTAAAGCACCAGGGCTACTTATCTCCAAAGCCCTCAGGAGCAGATCCAGCTTCACTGGGTGGCAGAGATGGATGGCGTTTTGCAGCACAGGCTTGCAACTTGAGGGAGAGCAGGAGCCCTAGTAAATTACAAATTATTTCCTAAGGTATCCAGGGAGGGAAGAAAGGCAGGGGCGGGGTCCCAGACTGAAGGGAAGCAGTTGGGGGGGGGGGGGGGGGCTGGGTTAAATGCTGGAGGCCCACAGCTATTTCCTGTATCTGTCAGGGCAGATCAGAACTCACTTATCTTCCTTCAGCCCAAAACAAGTACTTGTTCTATTATTATTTAGAAAAGAGATTATCTTTAGACAAAAGTGGCACCAATATCCTGCCACCCTGATTAAAAGCAGGATGAACATGAAATGATTTCTCAATCCCTTAGGTCCCATGAAGCCAGCGTCCCCCAGGGAAATGGCCCTCTCCCAGCTCTAGTCCAGCTCTCTGCTTTTGAAGCCGCCTCTAAACCTGTTTGCATTCAGAGCTCCGGCAAGATGCGTGCCCACACCGCAGGCTGGCCCAGGGAGGCCGCTCAAGCTGAGACCGTGGCTGGCTTCCCAGGGGCACAACCGCGACGGTTAATTACATCAGCCCAATTAGCAGCGGCACCCACCTTGTGCAAGCAAGGCTCACCTGCAGTCCGATCCATGTCTGGAAAAGGGCCCTGGGGCCTTGGTGGGGAGGTAAATGTTTAGCAGTGACCTTCCCTCAGAACCCTCTTGTCTTGGAGATAAGTGAGGGAACTGGAAAAAGACTAATCTCTTACACCACAGTCGGCTAAGCAGCCTGCTGATCATAATGGTTTTCAGTTCATTCCATTGGGTAGGAACACAGTCTTCCCTCAGAACCTACTGAATGATCAGAGGTGGAGCTTTATCAGATTTCTGCCTTCTGTAATGAGGCCATGTTTGCCCTGCCTCCGTGGAACACGGACCAAGGACAGGGCCCTGTCGGTGGAGGTGGGAGGTGGGCCAGGGAATAGCACAGCTGTTTTCCTTGGAGCGGAGCTTTCGCTTTCCACCCTCACAGGGAATCAGAATCCTGGGCTCAAAGACAAAACCTAATCGCCCACTAGCTGCTCACTTTGAGTGAGTTGCTTCAATTCTCGGATTTTAAGCAAACTACAGTGATGGAGAACACAGCCGGGCTTGGCAGGGAGCTGGAGGGGGGTGCAGTGGGGAGGGCATGGCTACAAAGGGCAGCATGTGGAGGGCCATGGAACAGTTCTGTATTGCAATCGAGGTGGCAGCGGTATAACCCGATGCATTTGTCAGGACCCATAGAACTGTACGCTGAAACGAGTGTGTAAATTGACAACATACATTAATTTCTTTTTTTTAATTTTTACTTACTTTTGAGAGAGAGTGAGACAGAGCGCGAGTGGGGGAGGGGCAGAGAGAGAAGGAGACACAGGATCTGAAGCAGGCTCCAGGCTCTGAGCTGTCAGCACAGATCCCAACGTGGGGCTCAAATTCAGGAACTGGGAGATCATGACCTGAGCCAAAGTTGGATGCTTAACTGACTGCGCCCCCCAGGCGCCCCAACATAAATTTTAAAAATGTGCTGAACTCTTCACAGGTCAGGTACAAGGATAAAAATGATAAAAGTTTTGAGAGTACCCAGCACAATGAATGGCCCATATATATTCTAAATATATATAACGTTTTTTTTTCCTCTTCTTTCAGAGGATTTTTTTTCCTCATCCATAAAATGGGAATTAAAATATTACTTCTTATAAACCTTACAAGTCTTTTCTTCTTCATAAGTCTGGTGCAATGATAATATTTATGAATGCAAATACTTTGCCAGGGATCAAGATGTAGCAATTCATTCATTAATTCATTCCTTCCTTCACATTTTTTTAAATTTATTTATTATTTGAGAGATAGAGAGAGAGGGGGAGGGTGCAGAGAAAAAGAATCCCAAGCAGGTTCTGTGCGGTCAGCACAGAACCCAATGCGGGGCTCAATCTCATGATCATGACACGAGTTGAAATCAAGTTGGATGCTTAACCGCCTGAGCCACCCAGGCGCCCCCATTCATATTTTGTAATGCCTTTGTTGTGCTAGGTCCTGTTGGAGGTACAGCTAGATCAGCATAATAGAGCCAATCCCTGTCCTCATGTAGTTCACAGTCTAGGGAGGGAGACAGAGATGAAAACATCCGTGTAGTGAGTGCTACATGTGTGAAATTCGAGTGGCTGTGGAAACATTTCTAAAGGACATCTAATACAGACCTTACTTAAATATTTTCTGAAATGAGATTTAGAAGACAAGAAGGAGATGGGCCCAAGAAGCATCAGGGGAAGAGGAGGGGAAATGTAGGCTGAGGAGACTATATGTAGAAAGATCTGGAAGTGAGGGAAACCAAGGCTCATTTAGGAACAGCACATCTTTCAGTCTGGCTGGGGCTGGTCCAGTTTGAAGATTCAAGTCTGGGCCCAGGGATGGAGCGGGGGTGGGGAGCACTAGATGACTATTAAGGAGACTTCTAATCCCATGAGTATATGTTTCTATGACCATCTTTGGCTCCCTCTTTGCACCCACTTGTAGGCAACCGGGGCCTTCATCCCCTTTTCCCTTTAGGCGTCTGGATCAGAACCTAAGAGAAGTCTCTCCCTTGAGGAGTATGACATTGTAGTTTCCCTGCATCTGCCTTTGCATATCATGAGCTCCCAGCCGGAGGTTTTCACCACCAGGTGGGAGGTGGAAGGAGTCATGGGAGGGATTCAAATCCTCTAAGGCTGCAAGATGATGTCAACCCAATTACCAGAGATGGCACTATCTGCTTGGAGATGGCCCTCAGGTATCTGCACCTGTGTGGATCTGGGTGAAATGCTTTGATGTGACACTTGGCTGGCAGAAGTTCTGTTCCTCTCTGCCTCTTCTTTCTTCTCCTGGAAAGGAAGCAGCATCAGCACTGGGACAAAGTCACAGTTACCTTAATAGCAGCTGCAAGGAAATTGTGCAGCTTTGGGTGTTCTGCTGAATTAATGCATGAAGGCAAGGACTGTTGTTCCGCTATGTTGTACCATGATGGGTAGACTAGTCACTAAATAATTCTAGGTCATTTTTTTAAAATTTTTTTTTAACGTTTATTTATTTTTGAGACAGAGAGAGACAGAGCTTGAACAGGAGAGGGGCAGAGAGAGAGGGAGACACAGAATCTGAAACAGGTCCCAGGCTCTGAGCTGTCAGCACAGAGCCCGACGCGGGGCTCGAACTCACGGACCGTGAGATCATGACCTGAGCCGAAGTCAGACACTTAACCGACCGAGCCACCCAGGTGCCCCAATTCTGGGTCATTTGTAAGAAGCCACTTCCCCCAGCCCAGCCCCTAGACCATCTCAAACTTCGCTGCCCTGGTGCCCTCAATCCTTCCTCTAGAACCCCTGTGGCAGCCTCACAGTCTAACAACTGATGGGTTAAAAGTTGCCATGGTGGGCCTCCCTCAGACCCTGTCCCAGCATGTTATTTGTTCTGATTGCTTAAGGGACACTAGTTGCCATATATTGTAAATGTCACCTCTCTAAAAGACAAGACAACTGGACAAGTGACTGACTGACTTCCCTGGGCAAATCATTTCTTCTTTCTGGGCTTCTTTCTGGGCTTTAAATAAAACAAAAAATTATTATCCTATTATTAGGTATGTGGGGTTTTTAGACTTGCTGATTTCTATGCTTTTCCCTCTATGACATTCTATGCTTTTGTAAACTTATGTAAACTCCTGAAGAAATTCAGCATCCCGTATCTGTGGTCTGGCTAGTTGCAGTAGTCGTCCAGAGGAAGGAGTTGATAGTCTGCATCTGATCTGAGTAGGAACTTCTCAGAATCATAGATTCATAGCACTTTCAAGCTGGGGGCAACTTGGAGTTCACCCAGCAGGCTATTTGGAATGTGCCCCACACAGCTCTAGGGAGACCACAGAGGAGGATGGGGGGGGGCAGGTGGACAGGGCTCCAAAGTCCAGACTCCTGCTTCAACCCAAGAAGCCTGATTTTTCCTGTTTTATACAGTTGTGTTCCTCTTAAGATTTTATTTTTGTTTTACTTCATACAATTTTAAATTGTATCAAGGCAGGCCTGGATGGATCAGTCAGTTAAGCATCCAACTCTTGATTTCGGCTCAGGTTGTGATCCCAGTTGTCGGGGGACTGAGCCCCGTGTCAGGCTCCATGCTCAGTATGAAGCCTGCTTAGGATTCTCTCTCTCTATCCCTCTGCCCTTCTCCCCTGCTGGTGTTCTCTATTTTTCTCTATCTCTCTCTCTCTCTCTCTCTCTCAAAAAAAAAAAAAAAAAAAAAAAAAAAATGTTTCCATGTCTAGGGAACAAATCCTAAAATCCTTAACTCCAGGCTTAGCAAACTGCTCTCACTATGGTTTTAACCTCTTTGAGCCTCAATTTCCTTGTCTGTAAAATGGAACCAAAGGTACTAGCTTAAAAGGTTTGAGAGCACAAGGAAACATTCAACACAATCTCTGGCATTATCTATCAGTTGGATATAAATCCAATCCACGGTTACTTCCTTGAGGTGGAATCCAAGTTCCCAGACCGCTCTGAGAAGACTGAGGAGAATGGTAGACACACACACACACACACACACACACACACCACATAGAGGTACACCACCAGCAACTGCCAAGAGGCCATTTCAGAAGTAATAATTACACTTGCAACACTTGCTATCTCGGTGTTACCAAACAAGATGACAACAGCAAAATCTTATTCAACCACAACTGCAGAGGGCGATCCTGCTGATAAGCATCGCAACATGGTGGATTCGGTTACTGCAGAATAACTGGCTGACCTTCCTGGGCTCAGGTTTGTATCCACAAGGTAGCTGTACAGGAGAAGCTGAATAACCGGTCTGGTCCCCCACTCGCAGGGTGTGGCGGCTGTAGCACTCTGAGTGTCTCCTTTACATGAACTGCTCCAGCCCTTTCCACCGTCTTTCCAAGTGCCCTAAGATGGCGGCCGACTTGTTTCTCCCACCCGAGGCAGCGTAGCAATAGAGAGAAAATATGTGCATCTTGAATTACTTCCCATTTCTGAAGGGCTGCTGCATTTGAAAATGGAACAGCCTAGAACCTCCTAGAATCCCTCTTCTGTTAAACCCTCTGTTCTCATATGACTAATTTGAGAATCCACCCACTCTGGGGGCCATTTGGTGGGTGTGAGGAAAGATTTGCAAGCAGTGCTCTAATCACAAATTGTATCAGTGCCGGGCTTTGTAATCTGATGGGGATTGGCCGGCCCTTGGTGTCATTTTCCAGGCTGCTAGGGCAATTTGTCCCTGGGGTGAGGTACAATGCTAGCCCCATAATAAATTGTCTGTGTCAGCTCAGCTCCATCATTCGTCTTCTTGACAATTTCCTCATGTACGGAATCCTCCTGTCTCTCGTATATATATTTTTATCACTTGTAACGTGCACAACGCTTCTGTTTGCTGGTTAATGTTTCCTTGCTTTCAAGCCCAGGTTGATAACAACATTGGAGCCTGCTGCTTCCCTAGCACTGACTGGTAGGTTAGGAGAATACCACTATTTGTGGTGTCCTTAAAGAGCACCGAGTCCAAATCCTTCATTCTGCAGTTGGAGAAAATAAGAGCTAGAGGGAAAAAGTACCCAAACCAGTTGGAGAAAATAAGAGCTAGAGGGGAAAAGCACCCAAACCCAGAGTGGCTACACTAAAACTCTGAGGCTCCATCAGCTGCCCTCTCCACTGTGTTCATTGACTCCTTCACTGAATCACGTATGCACGCTTTCAATAAATATTTCTCAAGTTCTGCTCTGTGCCACGTACTATTTTAAAGTCTGGAAATACCGTAACGAATACAGTTCCCGCCCTAGAAACTACATTTGGAGAGGAGGGAGATAGGCAGATAAATTAAATGAGGTGAAATAGGTTGTAAGTGCTGTGAAAACATAAACCAGAGAGGGGATTTCAGCTGTAGGAATTCAAGCATAAAGCAAGGTCATGGAACACCTCCCTAAGAACGTGAGCTTTGATCCTGATTGCTGGACATGAGGGATGAGCCCTGCGAACACCTGAAGGGAGAAAGGTACAAGCATCAACAGTGTATGCAAAGGCCCTGAGGCAGGAGCATCCCGGGCATGGTCTAGGACAGTAAGGGGGCCAGTGCCACTGAAGCTAAGTAAGCAGGGAGTGTAAAGGAGGTGAGGGCAGAGAGGTAACTGGCTCAGTCTTGTGGGCCATTGTAAAGGCTCAGCCAGTGAGATGGAAAACAAGTGAAAGATTTGGAGCAGAGGAGAGACACAATCTGGCTTACATTTTGAAAGGATGACTGGTTTTTTTCATGGCGAGTACACTGACAGGGGGACAATGGTGGAAGTAGGGAAGTAGTGGGAGTTAGGAAGCTGCTGTATTCCTTCAACAGAGAGACAAAGTTTGCTTGGACCAGCGCAGGGAGAGACGAGGTGGCACTAAGACAGCCACTGTGGAAAGCAGGGAAGATGGCCACTTAGTAATTAGGAAAGTGAGAAGGCAACAAAGGTCAGAGCCGGACTCCTCAGCAGGGAGACTGAACTTAGCCCAGGGCTATGGCAGGTCAGAGGAGGCTTCCTGGAGGAAGAAGCATCCAACACTAGAGCAGACTGTCCAGGTTTGTCTGGGGCCATCCTGGTTTTAGCCTCAGCTTCTCCCCCAGGAACGGGTGACACTGGCCCACAGTGAGAGTTTCCTGGTGAAGCTGGGGGAGTTGAGAGCTTGAGAGTGCTCCATGTAGAGAGAAAAGACGGCAAACATCTGAGAGGCAAAGGGGGGACTGTGTTTGGGATGAGATAACCAGGAAGAGAGGGTGTAGACAGGGGCCCTGATGTGCACAGTTCTGTGAGCCCTAAGAATAAAAAGGCCATAGGCTTTGTTTTGATGTCAGCAGAAGGGTTTTGCACAAGGAGTGGTAACACTAATAACTTGGCAGTTCTATCCCTCATTTCCCTACTTGTAAAAGACTTTTTAAAAAAAAATCATTTCTAAGTTTTTACTCAAAAGTGAAAAGCAATGGGGCGCCTGTGTGGCTCAGTTCGTTAAGCATCCGACTTCAGCTCAAATCACGATCTCACGGTTCATGAGTTCAAGCCCCGTTTTGGGCTCTGTGCTGACAGCTCAGAGCCTGGAGCCTGCTTCAGATTCTGTGTCTCCCCCTCTCTCTGCCCCTCCCCTGACTGTGCTCTGTCTCTGTCTCAAAAATAAATAAACATTAGAAAATTTTTTTTAAAAAAGTGAAAAGCAAGAAATCAATAAGCAGAGTAGGAAGTAAGTTTGTACTCAGCTGAGTGTCCAGCAGCTACTAGGAGTCCTCATGTCCAATAAGGTCATGCTCTCTATGGAACCAGTTTACTTTTACTTTTCCCCCTCATCTCTCTATTTGCATCAATGGCATTCTTTTCCTAGGCTCCAGAGCTCAGACTCATGATTTTAATCTTCTTTCCTTGGTGATTCTGTCAGCCACCAAGTCCTTATTTCTTTTTTCTTCAATATGCTCTCCTTAGTCATTTTCCCTCTTGTCCCATGGTCCCCAGCCTGATTGGGGCTGTCCTCATGGTATGCCTTGGCAGTAGTGGGCTCAGGGGTGTGTGTGTGTGTGTGTGTGTGTGTGTGTGTGTGTATGTGTGTGGTAGAGGGGAGTGGGATTAGACCTCTCTGAGTGCAGGGAGTAAGGGGACATGTTGTCTATAGGGAATTCAAAACCACCATTTTAAAGTCAGTCTGCTTTGTTTTACTTCTACAAGAGAGGAATTAATGACAATAACAAAATCTCCCCGCTAGAACAGAGCACTCCCATTTACTCCCCAGTCCCAGCCTTGATTTCTGTAACAGTTTCTTCGCTCGTCTCCCTGATTCCTGTCCTTTTTCTTCCACTGCCTCATATGCAGCTGCAGCGTGTAACATCCGTGTCTAGCTTCCCCAAACCTCAGAATCCTTCCTGAGGTTTACAGGATCAGCCCCACACCACACAGTCTAGTCTAGCTCTTGGTCAAGCCCTCAGTAACCCGAACCCAGACTGACAGCTGAAACTGATCTGCTCTGCGTCCCAAGCTCTCTCTGCTGTGATGGCCTATGTCACAAGAGCCTTGGTTTTCTGCTTCATGAGCTGGGATGCAATCCAGTTTTGGATCCCAGCACTGCCAGAGACTGCTGTGTGACTTTAAGCAAGTCACTTTCCCTCTGAGGGACTCAATTTTCTTATTAATCAAATTAGGATAACAATGTGGGTAAAGCTAAAGTCATAGGATTGCAGTAAGAGTCAAATGGCATCATGGTTGTGAAAGCAGCCACCCATGTGAGCCATGAGGATTTCGTTTTTTCTTTTTTTCTTATATCTTTTTAATATTTTTATTTGAGAGGGGGAGGGAGGAGAGGGGCAGAGGGAGAGAGAGAGAGGATCTCAGGCAGGCTCCATGCTCAGCACAGAGTCTGACACAGGGTTTGATCCCACAACCCTGGGATCATGACCTGGACTGAAATCAAGAGTTGGTTCCTCAACTAACTGAGCCACCCAGGCGCCCCGAGACATGAGGATTTCTGTAAGCCATAGGGGTCAGACTTGGGACAGTAGCTGCCAGGGATATAGTGCTGTTGAAGGTCAGGACAGCGGGTAACTCTGCTTTGACAATTTGTTTCATGTACCCCCTTTCATTTTTGCCATTCTATATTCTACTCATCCTTGAAGGAACGGCTCTAGACCAATTCCCTCAAAAAATTCTACCTTTGCTATTTAAGCCTGCCGCCATCTTGTTCTCTTCAAAAACCACCAGAACATACATCCTCTGTGTTCACACAGGTCCCCTGCGTATCCTCTCATATCACACGGTCTTCCCCCCGAAACTTAAGGGCCACCTCTTATGTTTGTTTAGCATCCTTCTCAATATTGAACACATATTTGATGTTAAATTGACACTTGTCAAAATGAATGAATGAATGAATGGATGAAGGCATCCTACTTTTTTTCTTTTCTTCTCTTTTTTTTTTTTTTTTTTTTTTTTTTTTTACCCCTTAATGCAAAGTATGCTGATAGTGCCATCTGCTGCTAAGCTTTGATTCTGTGTTTTCTACACCATGGAAATGAAAGTGAGAGAATGCTTAGTAAAAGGACTAGAAAAAAAATTGTGCCTTCCAACGAGCTGGAACAGGGACAACTAAGAAACTTTGCTGAAATATCGCAGTGCATGAGGCTAGGGCATCAGAGGACCAGATGAGGTGGGCAGGGAAGCCAGGATCTCCTTCTAGACTGGGGGCTGACAACTAGTTTGGAATTAAAACAGCCTCTCAATATTGTATAACCAGTTTCTCCTTCCCTGTGCCCCTGCCCCCAGCAAGAAGCGTGCTGTTCATGGCCAGAGATAATTTTTAAATCTAACTGTATGAAAATTAACTTAGAAGATTTCGAGATGCTTCATGGGAGCATGCATTAAAAAAAAATCATGAGAGCTGAAAAAGCACTGCTAGAGAAATCATAATCATATTCATTTTTCTTCTTTTTACAAAACTGTTCTCCTGTAGTAAAAACAACGGTTACCTTTTAACGTTTGCCTGCTGTGTGTTTGACATTTTCCTTCTATTGTCCCAATTAAATCTGATCACTCAACAGATCGTTATTACTGCTTCTTTTATGGATGAAGGCATCGAATATGAGGGGACAAGAAATGTGTCCATAATCAGAGAGCTGGTAAAAGGCTGCAAATATTCCAAGTCTGGGTGGCACAAAGCCTGCGTTCTTCCCAGCTATTCTCCCCTGACTCTGTTGAGAGTGCTCTGGATGGACCAGGAGTCAGGCGACCTGGGTTTAAGTCCAGTTTCTACCAGCAGCTTTTGGAGTAAAGTCGGATAAATCAATTTCTTCTCTAGGCCTCAGTTTCCCCAACTCTGAAAGAAGGGTTGTAGGACCAGATGCTCTCCAAACCCCTTCCAACCTGGAGCTGGCTATTTGCAGTGGCCTTTATTTGCTGAATTATAAATACAGAACTTTATTGTGTCTGTGATTCTCCCTTGAGTTTCCACCACAGGCTTGCTTGATCTTCCCAGTCTAAATAGCTCTGGACTGTTCAATGTGGACTTGAAACAATGACCCAAAGAACTCTGTGCTGAGCTTTGCAGCCCACTCCAATCTCAGTCTCGTTTTCTGTAGTTTGTAAATCATGCTGCATGTAAATGACACTTTTCTCCCCGCACAGAGTTCGAAGCATGATGTACATTCTATGCTTATTCTGAAGGCAGTGCGGTTTGAAGCTTTCAGTATGCCAATTTGTCACCTGTGACATATTTGACAACCGGTCTTTAGCTGTAAGTGCCTCGGTAGGCAATGTGTCCCAGGTTGATGGGCACACCTCGACAGAGCAGAGTCCCCAGGAACAGAATCTCTGCATGGTGCCGAGCCTTTGAAGTGTCTCGCTGGTGCTTCAAAGCAAAGTTCATGGTACAGGGAGCAGCATCTGATGTACTTGTATTACCCGTAGAGACAAAAATCATTACACAGATGCCAAATGTCTGGAAGAGAAATCTGTACCCTATGCTCAGCCCTGCGGCCTGGAAGTTCAGAGGAGGCTCAAAGAGCTCCCTGCGAGGAACCCAGAGCATGTCTGAGCAGAGCTTTCATCACACCTGGCACACTCAGAGTAGTCGTGGCAACCATCTGGCTGAGGACAGTAGCCTCCTTCCAGATTCCCACTGGGGTGTGAGGAGCGGTGAGTCCTGGGGTCAGATAGGCTCCTTACAATTCCGCCTCCCTCCCACCTCTTCAAAAGAATGGCCAGAACTGCAGCGTGTCCTTAGAGAATCCAACCACTTAGTTTTCACTCGGGAAGCTGACGTCTTTGTGACTTTGACTTAAGGCAAAGTATTCATCTATTCCGGGCTTCCTGTTCCCTGTATGTGAATAACGACCTTGTCTACTGGGGTGTTGCAAAACAGTGACCACAATGCTATAAACGATGAAGGAAAATGGAACATTCCTCCAGGAATCCAGTCAAGGGAGGCCCAACAATGACTTCACGCCTGTTTTTCACTTGTACAAAGTACCTAAAAGCCGAATACATTTCAAACGAAGACCACTCAGAACCCAATTTGCTAAAACATATTGTCACATCTTTATCTTAGATGGGGGGGGGCAAAATAAGTTTTTATTTACTTACCAATATGAACTTTAAAGAAGTATAATTCTAATTCATATGATCTTGTGAGAATATCATGTCCTGAAACTCTCAACTTCAAATCCAATAGAAATACTGGTGTCTGTTCAGTAAATGTGGCTAAACACTGGAGTATCAGGAGACCCCAGCATATTCCTCTGACCAGAAGCCTTGAAGTTAGCTTCTAAGCCTCGGAGCTCTATAATTTATTTTAAATCTAAGCAGTATAATTACCTAAGACCTTCAAAGGCATTTGCAAAGTTGAATAAACCAAAAACAGGTACAGAGAACAAACACAGTAAGTATGATTGAACACTTATTGAAGGAGGTCCTATCGCAGCCC
Organism: Panthera uncia; assembly: GCF_023721935.1. Lineage (NCBI taxonomy): Eukaryota > Metazoa > Chordata > Mammalia > Carnivora > Felidae > Panthera > Panthera uncia. The sequence continues at coordinate 76,226,893 of NC_064810.1, read as the reverse complement.
TTGGGTTTGAAATGAGGCAAATGGGTCCCATTAACTCCTGTTGGAAATGATTTGCTTCCAAAGATTCCCAAAGCCTCTGAAACCCCGTGCCCTGCTTGTCATTGGAAGAGATGTCCTTACTAAAGCATTGCGCAGCTTTCTGGTTTTGCTAACACCTTGACTAATTTTACCAAATGCTTGAGGCTTTTCAGACAACACACCTGACTGTCCTCAGGTGGGCTGGGATATGCTCATTATTCCCATTTCTAAGATGAAAGGTTAAGAATTTGAGTGAGTGGATTGGCTCCAGGGCATGTGAGATCAGATGCATGTGAGTCCAGATTCGTGGACTCATGGGCAGAAGAAAAGGCCACTGGAAGAGCTCACTGAAGGAAGGGGTTTACTTCAGCTCCCCCTGACACTCACTGCTCCTCTGCTTTTCAGGAAGAGGCATGGTCCCAGGCGGCTTCACCCCACCCACTTAAATATACCTCCTCACAGGGTAATAAGAAACAACTTCCTTATAAAGTGGTATTTATTTGGATTTTCACAGCATTCATTAAAGTGCTTTCCCAGGGCAAACTGCAATAAAGATCCCATTCTGTGCCCCCTCCAGAACACCAGCTTTTACGTGAACTCTTTTTCTGACAGTTTGACATTTCAGAACCCAAGAAATCATCCAGGCGACACCCTGTGCTTTTTCAGTGGAGGATACTGTGCTGTGATGAGAGGTCACGTGGTTTATTTCTGCTTATGGGTGGCAGAGCCAGTGTCCAATGAACTGGTGCCTTTTTGGTGAAAAAAGGTCTCTGCAACCACTCCCTTCTCTCAACTCACATGGCCTTTTTGTCCCTGTTTCTATTGAAACTTTTTATCTTATTTTCTGTTTTTAATGTTTATTTATTTTTGAGAGACAGAGAGAGACAGAGCACAAGCTGGGGAGGGGCAGAGAAAGAGAGGGAGACACAGAATCGGAAACAGGCTCCAGGATCTGAGCTATCAGCACAGAGCCCGACGCAGGGCTCGAACCCACGAACTGTGAGATCATGACCTGAGCCAAAGTTGGAGCCTCAACCAACTGAGCCACCCAGGTGCCCTCTATTATAACTCTTTATCACAGCACTTCCTTCATTTTGCATTGTTTCATTTGTTTACATCTTTTTTTTTTTTTCCACTTTGCTTTGAATTCCTTAAAGGAAGGGATGGGATCTTAGTAATTTTTGAATAACTCCTTAAACCCACCATGGAGCAGCCACTCAAAATTGTCTGATTAATGAATTCAGGGGCGACCAGAGCTCTACTCCAACCCTCCCCCGCAACTGTTCATTTTCCCTGTTTACAAAATGAAGATTGCACTGATGTGTCTCTCAAGATAATTGTGTAGTTATGTATGATTGCCAAGTGCTTCGAGTCCATAAAAAAGCTTTATAAATGCCAGCCATGATTACAACCCTTTGAAACAATGGCATATATGATTTACAAGTGGAAAAAGATGAGACATAGCAGGTAATGTGTCTTCCTTAGTCCTCTTTTCTACCCCCGCCCACCATGAGGTAGAAATTCCGAGGTCGAAGCACCAACTTGGGAGAAGAAGGGAAGGTTTAACTAGAAGTTGGATAGGGTTTCCAAAGCCTAGGCCATCACACTACCATTGAGAAAGGAGGCACCTAAATCTAACCAAAGGGTTCAAGGGCAAGAGTTCCCAGATAGATGAATGACACCCAGTTCATTGTTGGAGACTGGAATGAAGAAAGCCTGAGGAGAAGGACAGATAGAGTGGAAAGGCTGTTAAAGTCTGCTCTTGTTACCTTCGGTTCCCCTTCCTCTCAGGTGTATCCTATCAAGTGGCTAGAAAAGGTATGTTGTAGAGTGAATGAAAGGAGCATTCAGACGTTCCTCCTGGCAAATATGTGACAGGAAAAGAGAGGGCAGGGACATCTTGTTTGGTTATTTTTCTTGTGGGCCCTTAACAAGATTTTTGAGGGCAGAGGTGACTCCCATGCCAACTTTTCACATGGCTGATGCCATCCATTGCGAAGCAAGCCAAGATCCATGATCAGATTGTTCCAGACTTGACGTTGTTTGGCTTCAAAGGTCGGTAGGGGGCACAGAGAACGTGGTGATTTTCCGTGGATAGGCTGTAAGGGGAAGCTCTGACAGCATCAGTCTGCAGCTCCAACCCAGCAGTGAGCTCAAAGAGTGCTTGACGTTACCTGTCTCAGTGGGTCTGGGGAAATCAACCAGGTCCCAAACAAACAGCCCTATGTCTCATGCTGGAAACATCAAATTATCTGGGAGTAGGGGATTTGCGGGTGGGCTGTGGGACTAGGTGCGGAGGTCACTTCACATCGCAGGCTTCTTGGCAAGAGGAAGAGAGGGATCGTTACCATGGGCCCAATCTAACCTGTGGTCTGGAGTGTTTGCCAAATGGCTCCTGTTTCCCTGAAGAGTTCTGGATGTGGGAACAGTTCAACTTTCTCCCACTTCTCAGCCACACCACCGTCAGTCACCCCAGAATGTTTAATTATTTGGCAGAAGGGACTGGTGAGGTGGCCCCCATCATCTCCTTCCTTGACGTCAGTTCTTCCCTGTGGCGGTCTTATGTGAAATCATTCAGCATTTGTACTTCAATTAAAATTCACAGGTATATATTATTAAACGGTAGTGACTCATTCCGTGGCTTTTCCTCAGCTGAATAAGCGCCAAAAAGTGCTATGTACGCAGTAATGATTAAGACTGTATTAACACTAAAATTTCTTGTCAAATAATTTTTATTCAGGGCTCTGAAGAAAGCACCTTGCACATCCAAGAATATCACTCTGTCTCGTGTCAGTGTTTTCTCAAGAAGAAATTGATCTTCCAGGTTCTTTGTGCCTTGGAGGAAGAGGAAAATGACCCCTGACTGAAAGAACCCTCTCTGTGAGCTTCATGAAGGCAGTGCCTGGTACATAGTGTTTTTTTCAAAAGTGGGGCTGATCTAATCGAATTATGCAACCTGCATTCGATGTATCTCTGAGGAGAGAAGGGGAACATGCATCGCTCAGCAGGAAAATAGGAGAGGAGCAAAAGTTCAGATTTTCTAAACATCTTACTTTTCTCTTCACGCTAATGTATTATTTCATATTTAATACACCTGGAAGAATGGCCAAGGGAGCAAACAACCCCGTTAAATTTTCTCCCCTACTGTTCAATTTTTTTAATGTTTATTTATGTATTTTAAAAAATTTTTTGACTTATTTTTGAAGGAGAGAGAGAGGCAGGGGAGGAGCAGAGAGAGAGGGAGACACAGAATCTGAAGCAGGCTCCAGGCTGTAAGCTGTCAGCACAGAGCCCGATGCAGGGCTCGAACCCACGAACTGCGAGATCATGACCTGAGCTGAAGCCCCATGCTCAACCGACTGAGCCACCCAGGCGCCCCAATGTTTATTTATATTTGTGAGAGAGAGAGACAGAGTGTGAGCGGTGGCGGGCAGAGAGAGAGGGAGACACAGAATCTGAAGCAGGCTCCAGGCTCCAAGCTGTCAGCACAGAGCCTGACACAGGGCTCGAGCTCACGAACAGCGAGATCGCGACCTGAGCCGAAGTAGGACACTTGCCCGACTGAGCCACCCAGGCGCCCCTCTCCCCTCCGGTTCAAAAGGCTGTGCTTCTACCTCAGACACAGACATTCCAAGCTAAGTGATCACAGCCTCCAGTTTCCCTCCACTGCCGTCCATTTCCTCATCTGGGAAGTGGCATAATGATCTGTACCCAGAACACGTCCTGGGGTGCTAGTGTGTGAGCAAGCTCTGCTTAGAAGCATCCAATGCAATAATACGGTGAAAATAAAAGCTTTGTGAAACTGCAGGCTTTTCACCCAAAGGAGGGATGGTCATCAGACCAGTGGTAGTTCCCCAAGAGGTATAGCCGTAGAGGCCCCGACATGAGGTCATAATAAGTGGGCGGGCCTTCCAGCCGGGGCTGTCTCCAGCACATACAGCATTTCTGAGTGAATCAGAAAAAGGCACCGCTTCTGGATCGACACAGCCGTCCAGGTCCATAGACTGGGGAGTAAGTACCATCTCGGGCTAAATCGAAAAAGGCACTCCTCCCTGTAGTGGACGCCCTGGCCGAGCATCCTCACATCACTCGACTCAGCAGACCCGGCTCAGGTTTGTCTCAAGTCATCTGATGACACTCCCTAACTATCTGAAGAAAATCGTGTATGGTTTGATTCGGAGCAGATTAAACAGTAAACGCTTTAGTGGATACATGATGTCCCAGGTGTAAAACGACATGGGCAACCTGAAAAACAGGAATCACTCCTCTGTGCAGTCAGCACATGGCTCACGACGCGGATCCACACGACATCTATGGAGGCCATCACCCACTTTCTGCGGGGCGGAGTCTCAGCATCAGTGCCCAAGTCCCTGCCCCTCCTGGGGCTCCCCCAGCACCCAGGAAGTGGGAGCTACGAGGAGCCAAAGACTGTTTTCTTCGTTGATGCCTTGTTGCCAGAAAACAGAAATTAGATCTTGCCCAGATTCTCCTATCAGCAAATCAGAGTGCCAGCACACGCTTCTCAGCGAGACAGCAAGCAAACAGAAATCTACCTTTTCAAAGCTCAGGACGTTTTAGCCCTAAAGTTGGGTTTAAAGTTTTTGAAATCACATGTGTACATAACAAACCCATTCCCGATTCTCCGAGTGTTTGTCAAAGTGAATCTGATTGTATTTGCACACATTTCTAAGATCGTCTTGTTTTTGTCTTTTATCTGCTTTGTAGTTTGAGTGAGAGGGTGGAGGGCATTTGGAAATGATTATAACCAATTATGTGGCTTTCAGAAAAGGAAACTGAGGCCCAGAAAGGGAAAGACGATAGCTCTAGGTCACACAGGCATACTTGATCCAGCTGGGATTATAATCTAATGCTCCTTGGGCTCTCCCAACTGGAGCTTGGGTGGGAAACAGACGGCACATAACTCACTATGACTCAGTTTTTCAGTCTCAAAGGATGAATATGCTTATTGTCAACCACGATCATAAACAGCAAAAGAGTAAATGTGATTTTCAGAAAACGTTTTGATCTGCTGGCTCACTTAAGAACTACTCCTCTACCAGTGCCCATCAGAAGAGGCAGAGAATCTCCCACTGGTTAGCGGCACAGGCTCCCCCAGGCCAGAACCACCCAGGGCTCCACCCCAAACAATGTCTCTGAAGAGCTTCCTGAGAATTCTGGCCGCAGACCAGTGGTTCTCCGGACTAACACCGCTGCTAACCATTTCTGTTCCTTCAAAAATAGTGCTTCCATTTTCCTTGTGGCCCCAAAGCACCTGCCAGCAGAACTAGTCATGGCCCAATGGTGTCCCTGGGCTGTCCACAAAGCCACAAAGCCATTCCGTGAAGACAAACCAAACATTTGGGAGAAGACAAATAAATGCCAGATGTTAGAATAAGGCTCCCTGTATTAAACAATCAGACACAAGCACAAATCTGTGAACTGGATAGCAGCAAAGATGAGGGGACACCGAAATACATGCAGGTGAATATTGGAATCAGTCAGAAATCCATCTTTCTTACGAAATGCCCCTTCTGGCCAAAGGACCCCACACTCAGGCAATGTGTGGGCGGTGCCCTGATTCAGGCAGGATTGAAGATTTTCTTCCTAAGTCACCGGGGTGAAGAGTCCTTCTACTTCAACCCACTGAACCACCTTTTAAAAGACGCAAGTCTGAGGGCAGTCCTTTCTGGAGCACTGTGGAGGATGAATAGAAGCTTCCAGTGTCACTTTGTTCTCAGGTGAAAATACCAGAGCCAATTAACTCCACCAAGGCCCTGCGAAGGCTGGGGCCCTCCGTCTTTTGCCATGCTTTTCAGAGCCAATCAGTGACGCATGAGGCAGTGCAGACCCCATTGGGGGCTCCTCAGACTCCAGCTCATGGCTGCCAGGACTGGGAGAGGGTGTTGCTCAAGGGCACAGGGCCAGAAAGGCTTCGTGTCCAAATCACACGCTAACTTTAGAACTGGAGCACGCATGAGAGGTGTAGTTTCGCCAAGAATGCGCTTATTCTTTCTGCTTCAGCTTTCTCATGTGCAACAAACGAGGCGTGTGTGTGTATGCACATGTGTGGGGGTTGGGGTGGGGGAGGGTTGATGACCCGATGAAAAACCAAGATAGACAGGCTGAGTGAGGCAAAGCAAGCATCCTCGAGAACAAAAGGGGGCTCTGGTGACTCGGATTAACCTGTTAATTTATACCATGGCTCTGTACAAAAATAAAAAAGGTTCTCATAAGATTAACAATTTAAATAAATATCTGATAGAACTTTTTCTTTCCTCATTTTTATAGCTCATCTTTGGGGTTGATATTCAGTTCATGCTTCCTTTGTTGTTCTTGATCCAGAATTGCGATCACTTCATCGGCCTGTATTCGCTCCTACAAAAAAAGATAATTTACACATTTCTCTTACAAGAATCAGAATCAGCCCCAGTGGCAGGTGCTTCCCAAACACTTCCAGGCATCCATCTGTGCATAGATTGGTGCTAGATCCAGTTAAAGACTAAACCTCATCTCTGTCCCTCGACTGGTGCCTTCTGCTGACTGCCTCATGCCCTAAGCAATTACTTTCCAAGATTTCTCTTTGGCCAAGAAGTCTTGTGTATTCAACTGATCCATACCCTTTCTACTTTGTGGTTCCATAGATGTCTCCCACTCAGTTCTCAATCCGGTGTTCAGGTTGGAGTCAGCGTTTTCTGCCCCGCACACCTATGCTGGTCCTCCACATAAGTTCTCTCTGTCAGTGAAGACTGCCCCTGCTCACCATTTGCCCTAATAGCCCAGCCATGGTTCCTTGGGTCTGATAAATCACCTACTCCCCTCTGTTCTACCTCCTGTTTCCACTCCTTTTCAGTGCACATTACTGCTGCCTTAGTTTAGAGCAGGATTTCTCAACTGTGGCACTCCTGACATTTTGGAACAGATGATTCTTTTGTGGTGGTGGTAGGCTTGTGCCCTGTAGAATGTTTAGCAGCATCCCTGGCCTCTGCCCACTCCAGGTACCCAGCAGCACCTCCCTTCTGTCTCTAGACATTGCTGAATGTGCCCTGGGAGGCAAAATTGCTCCCACCTCAGAACCACAGGTTTAGGCTCTCTTCATCGAACTCAGCTTCCAAATCATATTCCCATTTCACACCCACTCACACATGCTTCTAATGGGCCTTCTGCACTTTAATTCGGACCCTGTCACTATCTGGTTCACAGCTCACAACCTTTACTTGGGTTCTTTTTACTTGAATTTTCAGGCCCTATCTTCTTGATGTGCTTATAAGGAGTTGCCCGAGTCAGAACTTTCTCTCTTCATTGGTTCTCCTTGCCTTCTCTTTTCACCTCACCTTGTTCTGTAACTTCCTGAGTTACCTCACATTCCCCAAATGCAGCACTTTCCAAGAAATCCCTTGCCCTAGTCTAGGTTAAAGGTATTTCTGGATGCTTCCATCATATCCTAGGCATTCCCTTCTCCATCCATCAAACCGTCAGCAGGCCCAGTTGGTATACTTCCAAATGGCACCTGCAGCCTTCCATGTTCATTCACCTTCTCTATCACTATTCTAGCCCACAACATGTAGGCCAGATGCTTCCTTTCCTGTACGTACTAGAGTATGACAATGTCTTTCCTATTCTGTAACTTCCTAGGTTGGGGGGTAAGTGGGGAGCAGAGGAGGGCACATGGCTTCCCCACCCAAGTTAGAATAGAATTCATGATTCTTAACTAGTTTGTCATGTCTGACTCCTCCTCCTCTGTGTCCCCTTTTCAGACCACTGTCCATCTTGCATTTGCCTACCATGTTCTGGCCACTCTGGATTTCTTGGTGTGTTAACCACTCCAAGCCACCTCTGATCTCTGGGCCTTTGCAACCTGGTCTCTACCTGGAATACTCTTCCCAGGACCTTTATCACAGTTGGCTTCTTCTTGTCACTCAGATGCCAACTCACATGTCACTTGTCTGAAGCACCCTCACGATTTGTTACCTCCCCTTTACTCTCAAACCAGTTACCTTGCTCCCTCTTCCACACATCATTTCTCACCACCTGGACATCTCTCAATTATTTCCTCTTTTCCTTATTTTCTTTTTCGACTAAAAGTTAAGTGCCATGAAAGCAGGAGAGCTCATCTTTTTGGTCATTCTTGTATTTCAGGTGCCCAGAAAACCCACTGACATTTGGCAAGGGCTCCATTATATTTGATGAGCAAACACATGAGTGGATGAAGGGTCCCTTCTCTGCTTCAAGTATGTCTCTCTCAGCTGCATGCTAAATGCCATCTTTTCAATGAAGCTTTTCTCGTTTCCTCTTTATGTCCCCTAACATGTGCAACTGCCCCTAATAATTCTTACTGAATTTTACCTGGTGTTTTAATTACTTTAGCTCTTGCACTCAATCTTCATTCTGACCTCCAGCTCCTTGAAAACAGGAGTATGTCTTATGTAGTCCATGTTGCCTATTGCTGGCCCCTAGCACAACGCCTTGCGCAGCAAGTTACGGGAAAACTATTTGGTGGCTTGAAAACAAAGCCCTTTTTCCATTCAAGACCTCCGAATTGAAAATGACGCTTACATGAAGTCAACCCAAAGGACCCAATGTACGAAATAACAGAAACTAAACTGCTGTGATGCTAAGATGCCTGAGCGCTACTTCATGAACGTGGAAACAATAACTTGCTGCTTAACAAACTGATGTACAAAAATGGCACAGACTCTCAAATCTGACTGCCACGAGAGACATCCCAAATCGTATCTCTCCTGAACGGAAAGAAGTTCGTGAGCTGGAACTGCGTGTACAGGGAACTGAAGCTTCTGATATTGTACATCCTTAAGAATTTATGATGCTATCCAGTCCTTGGGAATTGATACTTTCAAAACAATCTAGAGCACGTGCAGAAATCGGCAAGCTCTGACGACTCCTCCATAGGCTCTCCCTGCTCGGGGATTTAGTCTGAGAAGACGAACCGAACTCAGGACTCTCAAACTTTGTTGCATGTTAGAATTGCCTGGGGAGTTTTAAAGCTCCCCACGCTCAGATCACATTCTGTATCAGTAAATGATCCCCAGATCCCCAGAATGTCTGAGGATGGAAGACAGATGCCAGTAGTTTGTAAAGCTCTCCGGGTGGTTCCAGTGCGGAGCAGAGCCTGAGAATCCCCTAGGCTAAATTTTCTAGTAGTTGCTCAAGAGGTTCTGGTCATTCCCTCCTGTGACCACTAGATGCCGCTACTGCCCGGGTTCTGGAGAAGTTTCCCAAAGCTCTCTGGATTAGGAAGGAGCCACAAGAATTTTCTTTGTATTAGTTTATTTTGATAGAAAATATCTTGGAAGAGAGGGCTGGGATACTCAGGAATGAAACAGACTGAATGTCTGTTCAATTGAACACTAAAGAAAGGAAGGAGTGTGATGATGTTCCAATAACATATGACCCTCCCTGTCTATTCATCTGTCTAGATTCCCTAATGCAGGAGTCTAGTGGTGGTGGAGTGAGGGGGGGGGCGGTGTTGGCATTTCGGAGTGGAGAAGCACAAGCAAAGAATCACACCTGAGGGAGACTGTTCGGTGCCCCCTTGTAGTCTTCAGAACTATGTGCTCTGTCCCTCAACCCTGTCAGGACCACTCTTTTTCCTTTCAGTGCCTGACTGATGGCTATCATCTCGGTCAGGAGTAAGCGTCTTGATGCCCCCTACAAAACCCACACTGCTGTCTTCGATCTACTTCCTTGTTGACTTCTCCAAGCTCCTCACGGTCACAGACTATGTTCTGTCACCCTTGCACCCCCAGGGCCCCTAACAGAGTTTCCCGGGCACGAAGTAGATCTTCTGTAAATGAAGTATGTGAAAGAATGCTTACAGAACGTGGCCTAAAAGCCGTGTGAGTCAGACTTGATGGCAAAAAAGTATGAGGCAGAGGAATTAATTTTAAACAGTTTCTGACTAAAGTGAATCCAAGCAAGGTCTCTAAAGAGAAAGTTGGACAGAATGCCATTTTAAAGACTAGAATTTCAGAGCTTGTCAGTACTCGGGGCTGGAGGGGATGGAAGACTACGAAGTTTCTGTTTCCATTTCAGCATCCCATGGCAAGCTATTGCCGAGGCTTGGGCTGGAGCCAGTTAGTGACAAGGAGCTTGGTGCTTCCGAAGCATGCGACTCCACCAAAAGGTCGTGACAATTTGAAAGTCATTCCTATGTTGAGCCAACATTTTCCTCTCATGGGCTTTTACCCATTGGTCTCATTCCTCTGAAGCCTCACAGATAGAGACTATTACCTCTGGTCAGGGCATCCAGAAGGACGGGATCACGGTCCCTTATTCAGATTGTCTCCTTCCAATGTAATAATAATATTTTAATAGCTAATGTTTAAGTTAATAATAAATAATAATAAACTTCCAGGTTCACTCATCATCTTCCACACGTGTCTCATAAGTTATTCAGTGCTCTTTTTAACGATTTGTTGAGAAAACAAATCAGTTTTCTGGTGCCCAGCAGAAAGCAGTTACTTTCTCCTGAAGCCACAGTTTGTAACTAAGCTCAAGACTAACTAGAGACTTCCAGCTATCACTCTGATGTCTATTTCCACAAACATTCACTTATTAGAACCCATCTGATCAAGAAATGCCTTCCGAGCCCCTCATCTTTCTCTCAACCTCACACTACAGGCATCAGAGGTATAATTGCTTCATCATGGATCTGAACAAGAAAATTTGAGCTTGCTTGGAAAACAGAGGCAGTGTTGGAAACCAGAAATAAAGGACTCTGTAATAACCTGGTTGGTTGATTGATTGATTTTTATGATCTCTAAGATCCCTGATGGGTATGGAACAATGAAAGGACTTTCCGGAGAAATCAATCCAGGAAGCAGGTCTTCGGGCATCTAATTGGCCTTCTGAGTGGATCACATACTCACCAATTCTCTATAAAGTGGATCCAAGGTAAACCACAGAGCCACAGCGCACCTCTGGCCCTTGGTGACTGCCTTCACTCCATGCGGATTCTCTCCTCCGGAAGAGAAACTGATCATGCGCCCACACTTTGGTTTGATAGAGGCCTGAGTAGGAAAGTGAAAATTAGACTCTCAATTTCGTATCATGGGAATTCTATGACCCCTTTCTCTACCCTTCTATGGGATTATTTAGGTCAAGTTTTGCATCAAAGTAATGGAATCTTGGGGTTGAAATAGACATGGATTGGTTCAATTTCCTCATCTGTAAAGCAAAGATGAGTTCAAAATAATATCTAATTGAGTCACAAAATTATTCAGGGAGAATGGCGGGCACAGTCCATGGCACAGAACAAGTGTTCAATACATGCTATCCTATGGCCGGCAAACTCCACGAAAACAAAGTCTCTTTTATTCCTCCCCACCCCTACCCCCACCCCCCACCCCCGCCTTGAGTGTTAGCACAGTATCTGGCATAACGTAGATGTCTATTTCATATTTGTGGAATTGTGGGATGACAAAAACAAATCAAGGGGACATCTAGAGTGTGGTAGATTTTTATTATTGATCTAGGTAGGCTTTCCATGGGTGCACTCCTCCTCTGTCCTTAATTGTACATTTATGGTTTGTGAACTTTTCACAATAAAAGGGAAGTCTAGTTTCATATGATGCTTCAATTGCCATTACAATATGCCTGTCCAATGGTCCTCAGCACGTGCTTTAATCCTTCCAGTGATGAGAACACTCTACCCCTTGAGGAGACCTAGTCCATGGCGTCCAGGGCTCTGAAATGATCGACATAGTCCTTCCAAGCTTGTGCGTCACTCAGGTGAAACTGTTCACTAATGTTTAAGTAGAAGAGGGTAGAGAGAAAAGGGACACTGCTAGGGGAGCCTAAATGTTAGATCAAATGAGCGGGTTCTCCAAATCGAGTGAACTTAACCAACAGAATATAAGGGGCCTTGCTTCTGTATTTTAAGAAATGCTTGATGTCAGTAGAATTAATTTTTCTTTTTTGAGAAGCACAGAAACATTACTCATTCCATACTACAGCTTAGAAAAGTAAAGTAGGGGTGCCTGGGTGGCTCAGCAGTCAGTTAAGCGTCTGACATTGGCTCAGGTCATGATCTCATGATTCACAAGTTCGAGCCCCGCATCGGCCTCTGTGCTGACAGCTCAGAGCCTGGAGCCTGCTTCAGATTGTCTGTCTGTCTGTCTGTCTGTCTGTCTCTCTCTCTCTCTGCCCCTCCTCCACTCTCTCTCTCTCTCAAAAATAAATTTAAAAAAAACATTAAAAACATTAAAGTAAAAGAAAAAAAATGTTACCATTCTACTATTGGATAAGAGGGGCTCATTTTAACTAGTTATTTTCTGAATACATGCCCATTAGAAGAACTTTTGGTTTCCTTCACCTTAAAATGGGAGGCTATATTTTTTCACTGCCAGCTTCAGGAGGAATATTTGCAAAATTTCCTGAATCCCTTGGATACTACCTAACACAGGTACCCCTAGACTATAACCTACATATGAAAAGGTGGAGGGAGGTGTATTAAGGAGTCAGAAAGTCTGAGATGTGTGTGTGTGTGTGTGTGTGTGTGTGTGTGTGTGTGTGTGTTAAAGGGGAGAGCAGAGAAAAGCAGTTGCTGGTTACTCTTCTATTCACAGTAATTGAGGAGTGATTTGTTTTTCCTGGAGAGAGTTGATTTCTTAAAATGCATTAAAATTTTTTTTTAATATTTATTTTGAGAGAGGAGAGAGAGAGAGAGGGAGAGGGAGAAGGCAAGCAGAGGAGGGGCAGAGAGAGAGAGAGAGAGAGAGAGATACAGAATCCGAAGCAGGCTCCAGGCTCCAAGCTGTCAGCACAGAGCCCAGCCCGACATCAGGCTCAAACAAACTGTGAGATCATGACCTGAGCCGAAGTTGGACACTCAACTCACTGAGCCACTCGGTCGCCCCGAGAGAGTTGATTCCTTATGCAGCTTCATCAAGGTGACTTTTCTAAGGTAAATCTAGAGAGTTTGCTAGGTATTGGTGCCCTTGGCATCAACCTGATTTCATTTTTCTGGAGAAAGAATGTGTTTTACATTTCCACATAGAAACAGCAACATAAATGATACTTGGGACATATGAAGTCCAGTGGAAAGCCTTTTTAGACACACCGCTTTGAGATCTAGTTTCCAGTTTTCTGAGTGGCTTATGCCCTGGCGCTGGTAAGGATTCACTCAACCACACGTGGTTGCCAATGCTTCTGTGTGATTATCAAATGTCAGCAGTAACATTTTACAATATTGAAGAAAGTGTGTGGGGGCAATTTAATGCTTTCTCCCTGATGGAATTGGGTGAATCGAAAGTACTTTTATACATGAAGAACTTGGGAAAGTGTAGGAAAAGAAGCTATCAGCTGTTTGAAGCATTTGGAATTGATTATAGGTGTGTCGGCTCACAGAAGTCTCTACAACTAATTTTATCAAATGGAGTGCGTCACCTGTTATATATCAGCCACATAAAGGAATAAACAATTTTCACTTATAACATTACTTCTACAGGAAAATATGTTCAGAAATTTAGATGACTGTAAACATAATTTTGGCACACAGTTTCATATTGAATTTAACTTTTCACGAAGCAAATAGAACTTATTAAATTTCATCTCTTTCAAACTTGCAGAGAAACCCAAATCCCAAAATACTCATGTTTTACAAACATGCTGCTGTTGAAAATAATCCATGTATCTTCCAAGTATGATAAAAGAAAATTCCTTTTGCTTTCCATCTAACTGATGATTAAAAGTCAGAGAAGCCTTTGTGTTGTGCTTGTAGATGTAAATCTTTAGCCACCATTTAGTTATTCATGCACTTCCCAGACTTTTCCAAAGTAAAAACCTTAGAAGACTTTTCTTCCTTATAAAGCCCTAAGTTGGGCCATTTCTCTGCTTCATTTTTCCCTTCAGAGTCAAAGAAACGAAAAGTAACACTATCCATTTCTCTTTATTTGGGCTGATTACCTAAGAATTTTAATTACTCACAAAATGCCTTAAAAACTCCACCATATGTGTTCATCTGAAGTAGAGTTAATCTGTGAAAATGAATCTGTCAACCTGGAGCTTTTGAATCAAAACATTGTTTAAATTGATTTCTCTTCTTTTTTGGGGGGGTAGTGGTGGTTAGATTCAGTACTTTTTAAAATAGTTACAACTTTCTGTTAAAAGTATAGCTACATTAAACAGCAGTATTATCTGCTTTTACATCTTTAAAAGGCAGAATTACAGGGGCGCCTGGGTGGCTCAGTCAGTTGAGTGTCCAACTTCGGCTCAGGTCATGATCTTGCGGTCTGTGAGCTCGAGCCCCACGTCGGGCTCTGTGCTGACAGCTCAGAGCCTGGAGCCTGCTTCGGATTCTGTGTCTCCCTCTCTCTCTGCCCCTCCCCTGCTCATGCTCTGTCTCTCTCTCTGTCCAAAGTAAATAAACATTAATTTAAAAAAAAAAAAAGGGGCAGAATTACAGTTAACCTTGCATTCGATGATTAATGAATGATTGATTCTCACATTGTAGTCCAGGCATCGCTTACTTTCAAACATTGAGCATTTCCAAATATGGCCACTAGATGGAGGAGAAGTAAAGAAATCTTTTCAACCACCTGTCTGATGTTCTTTCCAACTGTGTGAGATGCAAGCATTTAAAAATTTGTTTTAGTGTTAGCAGAGCTCAGAAAACAAATGCTTTCTGCACAGAAGCTTTTCAAAAAAAAAAAAAGATAATTTTGTGTCAGGATTATAAACAACCCGGATCATCAATTTTGATTTAATTTCCCAGATCATGAAGCACTAAAATACTCTGTTGATACTTAAGCTGTTACAAAAAAGTGTGAGTCATGATAGCCTTTTAGATATACATCATTGCATGAAACTGTATGAAATAATTTTTCTTAATTATTCCAATGTTTCTGGACAACCTTAACCACAATTTCCATAGGGTTCCCCCTCATCTGCTTATACCCCAGTAGGTATGCCATGAATGATATATGGATGTTTCACTATGAGTAAAGGGTACAAAATAGGAAATTAAAAACATAAAATTCAGAAAAAGTTGTGGAAATAGCTTGGATAATGCAAAATCCTTGAAGTTTGTCAGATACATGCCTCAACTATTTAGATTTTGTATGGAAGAAAGATACCATTTACATAATCCATTTACAATTCAATTATCTCTTCCCTTGGAAAACATGTTTCCCTACCATGGTGTATGTGCTCTGGCTTAAAGTCCAAAGGATGCTGGCTATATGGCCTATTAACTCAGTAGACTGGTTTTCCAGAGGCATTGATTTGCTTAGGAAGAGAGTGATGGAAATTAACTGTTGATTTTTACCTATGAAGGCGTATTTAGAATCTCATCCAAAGTGTGTGTGTATGAATGTATATATATATCAATTTTCAGGTATAGGTTTACTTACAGTCAATCATATATATACATACGTGTGTGTGTACACACACACATTTTGATAACTAAAGGTCTAGAGCCCAATGCTCAATCCAAGCATATAGAACACCACGTTGCTTGAAAGCTATTCTGTAGAATCATTTGTCTAGCCCTAGGCATGGATGACTTAGAATTGGTGTTTTTTGGGGAGCCTGGGTGGCTCAGTTGGTTAAGCGTCCGACTTTGGCTCAGGTCATGATCCCACCACTTGTGAGTTCAAGCCCCATGTCAGGCTTTGTGCTGACAGGTCAGCCTGGAGCCTGCTTCAGATTCTGTGTCTCCCTCTCTCTTGGCCACTCCCTCACTCATGCTCTCTCTCTCTCTCTCTCTCTCTCTCTCAAGAATAAATAAAACATTAAAAAATTTTAAAAAAGAAATCGGTGTTTTTATCCATCAGACTAATATATATAATATATGTACTATCTATAATATATACATATATGTATATATAATATATATAGTGTATATATGTGTATATATAATATATATGATATATATATGTGTGTATATATATCTTCTAGTCCATTTTACAGATGGGCAATTTAAAGAATATATATGATTGGTGATTCCATTTCTTTTTTTTTTTATTAAAATTTTTTAAAATGTTTTTATTTATTTTTGAGACAGATGGAGACAGAGCATGAGCATGGGAGGGGTAGAGAGAGAGGGAGACAAAGAATCTGAAGCAGGCTCCAGGCTCTGAGCTGTCAGCATGGAGCCTGACACGAGGCTCGAACTCATGAACTGTGAGATCATGACCTGAGCTGAAGTCAGATGCCCAACTGACTGAGCCACCCAGGCACCCCAGATGGTGATTCCATTTCTAACATTTTATGATGTATACATTTATTGGGCCCCTTTATACCTCTTGAATTCTCAAGCTCAGATATTTGAAATCCAATAGTCTGTGAATCCTTGGAAAATGGCAAGATTGAGATAAATGCTACATAAATTTGCCTGCATAGGTTTACTTACAGTCACAGTCTTGGCATCCATCTCAGTGAATATGAATTCTCCTCCTTCAAAGTCATCATTCATATATAGGAGAGCGCTATAAGAAAATAAAAGAAAAAATGTATACTATTATATGTTTACAAAAACATCATCACAGAATACTGACAAATGGTTGTAAACTGACAAGCCTGATTGGTAAGTTTCTTTTGAACTAGACATTGAAATAACCAACTTTCCTAACCCTAAAGAGTAAGTAAGGACAGATATAGTTTGGGCCCTACCCCCGAAGTATTTATTTGTTTCACTTATGCTAAAATTTTAATTCTATTTTAAACTTCAACTCACATTTCACTTTTTCCCAAGAACACCTAACTAGATTTAATCTACCCCTTTGCACCTGCCCACACTACTTACAACTCTCTTCTTCCCTTTTATGCTTGTAACTCTAAAGGATGCATTTTTCCCCTAAGTAGCTACAGAACTCCAGGAGGTGTGGTCTTGCCTTGAAGATAGGGGGTGCTCAAGAAATGTTTTTGTCTGGAGCACGCTGCGGTAATAATTAACACACTACTATATACATGAGGGCTATACCTCTTGACAATTCTCTTTACACACTTACATAACATCCCATTTCTTCCTCTGACTTTCCAGTTTCTTATGTATAAAAGGCTGACCTAGGTAAGTGGCATTGTAAGATCCCTTTGTGCATTGAGACAGCATATCCTGGTCTTCTCAGACTGAACTATACATACGACAAGGGATATGTTTCGGTGAAAGCCAAACGATCAAATAAACAGAACAAAACAAAAGAAAAACCCTTTAGTTTTTACATTAAAACAAAATGGGCACGTTGTGGATTAAGATGCAACAAAACGTTCTTGGAATTTTATGGCAAAAATATGAGATGATCACGTCGCTTCCTGGTTGTGGCAGCTGCTTCGGGGGCTTATTTGAGAATCTCTGCCTCACAGAGATGGATATAATGACAAGCAAAACAGATCAGTTTTCTAGTTTCCATGGGTTTTTGATAACTGTTGTGCAGAAGCTTGCTTTAGAAGCTTGTGCTGGTTGTACCTGTAGTCCCGGAATGTGTAGGCAGGAGGCTCCTTCCAGCATTCATTGGCCTCAGGATCCAACAGGCAATTGTCAGCATGGATGGGATGACTGAGGTCAGTTCTTCTCTCCTGCTGACCTGCCAGAAAATGGAAGGAGAGAATGGCAGGAGAGCAGTAACCTCTAACAGCAGAGCTGACAACCGGACTGTCTTCTCCTATCGCTGGTGCCTTTTGGAAATTTTTGGAGACATAAGTAGACCCAGATAGATTTAAGAACCAGATAGGCAGTCAAGAGACTGGTCTTGGTTTGGTGCAAACTTGATGTAAAACCTTGGGCAAGTCACATCTGCCTGTTCTGCTATAAAAGTTTCCTGACATAAACATACATAATTGAATTGCCCTGCATTCCATGGGTTGTACTTCATGTAGGGCAGAAAAAGGGGAGGGGTGAAATGAAAATGTAAAAAAAAAAAAAAAAAAAAAAAAGATTCAGCTGAAAGTTCACATGTTAAAGTCTTAAAGTCTTCTCCCATGACACTGTCCCTTCCCTCCTACTCAGGAGGGTGTGGAAGAGAAGATCTAGGGACGAAATAATGACAGCAGGGAGTGAGGCAGTCTCTGCCTTTTTAAGAACATATCTTTCAACAATCCCTTCATCTTCCATGCTTCTACTTAATGCTTTTGGATGCGAAGGGGGACCGTGATTTCCAGGTTCCTGATTCCCTGGAAGGTAAAGCCTAAAGCAGAAAAGTATTTCTCTGTGTGACTTTAAGCTACTTGCTTAAATGGACTTGAAAGGAAAGATAGGCAGAACAATGGTCGTTTGGAACTTTAGGTGACCAAAAAGGAGTAAAAGAAGGAAGGGAAAAATAAGGATTAGCAAGCTTCTTCTGTTTTAGGAATTTGGAACTTTGCTAAACCATTAGTCTAAAATGTAATAGAGCTTTGTGTTATATTGTTTTCTTTCTCATGTCACTGTGGGTGGAAGAGAACAAGTTCACACTCTGGAATCTTACCAGACAGGGCTGTTCGGCAGACCATGTGTGTATAGGAAAAATACAGGGTTGAGTTCAGCATGAAATAGGATTCTACAATCTTTCGAGCCTTCTCGCTGATGTCATAAAACAGACGGGCACTCTTCAGTGGGACTCGGCCTTCATAACCAAACTGAAGAAAAATAAGAACACTAAATAGCACTGGGTTGATTGGAAGACTTGAGAAAAACAGACACTAGGTTTCAGTAAGGCAACAGAGGGATGGCATGTCTGCATTGACTAGTGGGAATACGATTACATGCTTGTGGATTTGGGTTAGTAAAATGAGCCATTGAAAGTCACCCTTCCTAATCACAGAGGGAACACTGAAAGCTAATCTCTTCATCCTCTCTCCTTTAGAGAACTATCCTCTTTCTCCCTAATGATGCCTCTTGAGGTACAGGATAATCACGTGGTTCAGTATGATTTCACCAATGGACCAGGAGCTCCCTAAAGACAGGGGTGTTGTATATTATCTGTCAGTTGCAAGTTGATGAGATATAAAGTTTGATAAATTGGTGACTACATGAAAGGATCTAAAACAGAAGGTCCTGGGTTGACACTTAGGAACCCAAACCCAAAAGAAGCTATGACTGTACCTTGAGTGCTTTCAGGACAGTGGCACCTTCAAACTTTTCATTGGGTGTATGGGGTGAAGTTTTCCCTCTGTATCCATCACCAACGAGCATGATTCCCTGGAAGCAATACACAAGAAGATGCTTTATTAATAACAACTATGAATTAATAAGGTCTCCATTTTTTTCCTTGACTGCCAGGAAGCTAAGGAACAAAGTCAATACTCAGAACCATCCCTATTTTGTACCACGATGCTGGTATCATTAATTCTTCCAATCAAAAGAGATATCTTTATTTAAACTTTACATTTTCCTTACAAAATATCACTTTTTGTAGAAATGGGTAGAATATAAATGATTAATATATTTGTTTATTATCGATTAAAATAAAGAGATTCTCCCAGTGACTTTATATGGTAGCCAGGGCATGTGCTGAATGGCTCTTGTTCTAGGTATGAAGCCACTAACTACCCCAGATCCATTCTGTGTCCAGATCTAGACAAAAGTAAGATAATTCCAAACAAGGCTATGAAAATGTTCCCACAGTCAATGTCCCTGTCCTAAAGAAAGTAATATTTTAGATCTGGTTCCTGACTCCAAGTGAGCCCAGGACCAGACAACTCCAGGGCTCATGCCAGGCCAGCCCAATATCAGGCTCCCCTCCCTCTCTGGTCCTCACACTGGCCACGCTGTGGAGCTCCCGGCACTGTTCTTCCGACAGGACGTTATCCAGGAGAACCCTCTGGGTCCCGTTCAGCTGCTCTGAGTTATAGACAAACGTGATGTTCTCGTAGAGCAGAGGACCACCTGAAGGGACAGAACACATTGTCTTCTCTGTTACCTCTGTTCCCAAGGGTGTGAGCACACAGCACCCAACAGTTTTCAATGTGAAATTCATGAGACTACATTTGCCCATGAATGCTTAAGAAGGCAAAGACAAATTGGAAGCCTGATAAATTCAATATGGATTCAGGAAAAAAGACAGATGTCTGACTGTCAGGCTTCTCCATGGCATCACAATAATATCAACACATTTGTTAGTATTTGGGGTTTGATAAACCATCTTTTCACCTGATTCCAGTGATGAGCCTATAAAGTAGACTCTGAATCTCACAGGATTCTCTGTGATGACTCTGATAAGACCTTCCAGAATTCTCTGGGCAACAGCACCCACCCTTCTCCACAACCCTTGGTCCATAATTCTGTTACAACATCACATGCAATTACTTGATTACATGTTTGTGCACCCACACATGAAATACACACCTCAGTCTCACTTGTTTGTAGAGAAATGTCTTCACTCCACAACTCAGCTGGTAAATCCATCACCAGAACAGTCACACCCAAGCCAGCCAACTCCTTCCCCGTCTTCTTCCACCACTTAACTGACTCTAGATGGTCTTATTTTTGGAATGTTTGCTTTTATCTGTTCTCTGGGAAAATCTTTATATCATTTTCTTTGCACAGGAAGGTTTCCTATAGCTACCTTCTCTCTCCATGAGTAGAGCCCACATCTTTATGAAATTAGCCCATATAGGCTTTTCAGAAGGTGATGCTCTGGGGTCATGTTTTAGGTGGTAGCTTACAAAATCTAGACCTGACAAAGCCCTTTCCTCACAGACATTATGAGTGAAGGACAAAGCCTCTGCTGGTGAGGAAATCTTCAGATGTAACAGAGTACAACCCTCTTGACCAGAAAACCGAACAGAAAAGAAAAACAGGTTTTTGCTCTTTATAGTACTCCAAAGGGACCTGACGCAGGTGCTGTCAGTAACAACAGTTTGGCCTGGATGGAGGCACTGGGGGGTGGGGGAGAAGGGGCACAGCTTCTCCCTTCTTCCCCCAGTCAAGCAATGGTCACCAGCCCACTGGCCTAAAACACATCAGTTAAAGAAGGAAGAAACCAGTCGAAGTTTCTGTCTATTCTATTTCTTGAAAACAAAACCAGTCAAAGTTGGGAAAACAACAAATTCATTAGTCTAGTTAGGATGAAAGAGTCCCCACAGCCCACAATTAGTGAAGAGACAGTGTTTCTCAATCTTTGGTAATACACAGTTATCTGTTAAGGAAACGTCCCCCAAGGAGGGGCAGGGCTGACACATTAGTTTGCCACAATTTTGCTTCCGTGCTTACAATATGATAGAACTATGAATGGTATATTTATCCTCAGAGTTTCCAATAACTATAATTCCAAAACTGATGCACAACATTAAATAAAAACAAGACCATAAAACCAACTACATTCAAGTTAATGATCTTAATGAAATGGTTAATGTTATTTTGCAGAAACAAGAAAGCTACCTTCCATGTGAATATTCTACTAACTGATCTGGCCCAGGTTCTTTTCAGCCAGCATGCTTCATAGTATTTTTGGTGTGTAATGACTCATTCCACTGCAACTTTTCTCTGTTGAAATTACTATGAAATTGTAGTGTTCCATGATGAATTTGGGCCTTTATCTGGTCCTAATACATTACTTACCAGTTTGTTCTACTTCATTTCTTGTCAGCCTTCAACCACTGAAGTATTACTAACTGGTGTTGATGTGACAGTAACTGCACCCAATGCGGTATGAAATCTCATGGTAGTACTTGGCTATAAGGTCGTTATTTACATGACCCACTAGGGGCCACATCAAACCTTATAAATACAGAATTTCTTGGATTCCAGGAATATAACCACAAGTTATAATTTCAATACCAATCTTTTGGATGAGTTAAAAAAAATACACATACATACACAATTCAGTGCCTTTGTTTCGCAGAAAATTTTTGATGAAAAAAGAGTTTCTTTTTTTTTAACGTTTATTTATTTTTGAGACAGAGAGAGACACAGCATGAACGGGGGAGGGGCAGAGAGAGAGGGAGACACAGAATCGGAAGCAGGCTCCAGGCTCTGAGCCATCAGCCCAGAGCCCGACGCGGGGCTCGAACTCACGGACCGCGAGATCGTGACCTGAGCTGAAGTCGGCCGCTTCACCGACTGAGCCACCCAGGCACCCCGATGAAAAAAGAGTTTCTTAATCAAATGTGTTTGGGAGCACTAGGTTACGTAAGATTTAAGAGAATTTCTTAGAACTTTTAGTATCTACACAGGCATTATGAATATCCTGAGTATCAAAACAATATGAAGCAGTTCTCACCATTAATCTTACCCTGCCTTCCTTCCCTCCCTCCCTCCCTCCTTTTCTTTCTCCCTTCCTCCCTCCCTCCCTCCTTCCTTCCTTCCTTCCTTCCTTCCTTCCTTCAGGCAGAAAGACTCTAAGATGGCCCCCTAATGATGACTGCCTCCTGGAATTCATGGGTTTGCATAATTTGCTTTCCTCAAGTGTGGGTGGGGCCTTGAACTTGCCTCTAAGCAACAGAATATAGAAAAAGTGATGGGATGTCACTTTTGTGATTGCATTGCATGAGAATGCAACTTCTATCCTGCTGGCAGACTCAGTTTATTGCCTTCTCCACTTGCAGTTTGATGAGGCATGTGGCTGCATTAGACAGACTCATGTGGCAAGGAATGAGGCAACCCCCAGTCAACAATCAACCAGGAACTGCACACCTCCATCCACTAAGACTTTCAGAACCAAATTCTATCATCTGAGCTTGGAAGATCATTCCCTAGTCAAGCCTTAAAGAGACCCCAGCCCTGATCAACTACTTGACAGACCCTATGACAGACCCTGAAGCAAGGGACCCAACTAGGCTATCCCCATATTCCTGACCTCAGAAACTGTGGGAACTATGGCATAGTTAATGCATGTTATTGTAAGCTGCTACATTTGTGTTATTTTTTGGTAGCAATAAAAAAAACAGTAGACCCCCCACACTCCCCGGCAGAACCTCTTAACATAAAACACAGGTTGTTTGAGAAAGGCTGCTCCAATCTCTACAGCTGATTAACATTTGTTGCCAAATTGAGGCAGTTTCTCAAATATCTGGGAAAGTAAACTGGATATTCCACTCCCATTTAGAAATGTAAAAGAGATGGTCTGTCAACAAGCAAGACAAGATACTTGTAGGTTTGCTGAAAAGCATTTTCTGATATAAAACCCAAATAAAAATGGATGACTGAATAAGGGTTTAGTGAGCTCAGTTGCTTTGTACTTTGTCCTATTTTTTTTTCCTTTTCTATGCTGAGAGTGTATTACTTTAAATATAATTACCTTATTTTCAAATATGGCTTTAACAGTTACTAAAACTAAAACATTTAGAAAAATGTCCACCATTATCAAGTGCTCTATAAGTATTTGGTATTATTATGTTGATTATTATAGTATTATCATCAAATATGCCTGGTATATTGTGTTATGTTTTGACTGAGGCATCTTAATAAGCATAAAAGAGTATATTTTAAAAAGTGCTACTGGGATATCGACAATTCCCCCAGGCATGCCACATGGAACACACAAAAATCAGGTGAAGAGACAAAATGCAGCATGGAGTCTTAACTCCCTACACACCAATAGGTTCAGGCAGAATCTGTTCTAGATATCTGCTTTTCACGTAGTTAACAGAATCACCACTAAGCAGAGAGTTTTATACAGAGCTTTCCTACGCATGCATGTAACAGAAAAACAACCAACTACCCAACTATTAACCAAAAGGAAAAAAAAAAAATAGGCAAAACAAACCCTGCTATCCAAAAATGCACATCTAGCAGCCTACAAATGACTAGTAGCACACCAGACAGAGGAAAACATTGAAATAAAAATAAAAATGTGGTCCAATAAGTTGTGGTTCCTGGGGCCTGATTTGATGGCTTCAGCCAACTCTTAACCACAGCTCAAGGAGATTTAGTTAAACAACTTAATTCTTCTCTCATTCATAAAGTATGTGCCTGGCTCTGACTCTCCGGTTGCAATAAAGAGGGATCGTCTAGGAAAATATTCCTTTGTGCTCACTGCCTGTGGCTCACATGGCAGGAAGAAGCATTTGACCGTAAATATTACAACATCATACAAGTCACAACAGGGATGTGCTGAGTAACAAGCCCTTATGTGAGCATAGCCCTTTACGGTTTACAAAAGACTTTTCACACTGGTCTTCTGCAAAAAGTTGCAAGGCTTCTTTCACAGCCAAGGGTCATACAGCCCAGAGACACCAAGTCTTTAGTCATCCATCACAGCACAGCACATCAGACTAGTTGATCCTGGAAAGTGGGACTCCTGTTCCAAGTTCAGTGTTATTTCTACTATACTGACTGGGATTATTATGGAGCAAGACCTTTGGAGACTGGTATTGAAAGGAGAATGGGTAAGTGACAGATGGTTTTAGTGAGAGGAGAGGCACGTTCCATGGAGTGGTGTCACTCTGCGATGCTGTCCTGGGTCACTCCTGCAGTGTTTAAGAGCCATCCAGTTGGAATACTACTAAAAACTGTTAGGTAACCAGAATAGATGATGATGGCTTTGTGGACGATGAGAAAAGCTGAAACGTATTCTACACAGTGAAGCATGCATCCTTTCTTGCCTCCCTGACATCTTTCAGCCAGACTAAGATATGTAAGTGTTTTCTGGTTGGGAACTTTGCCTCTGTCTACCACTACCACTGATTTAGAAACTATTTAGATCTCCAGTGATTACCCAGAAGGCTTTCCAGTGGTTTCCCAGAGAACATCGTAAGAAGCGGTAGCCCGTTCAACTAAGCAAATTCTAGAGAAAGGACAGAATTTGGTAGCCCAGCCAATCACGGTCTCTCTCCATCCTGTACAGTCTCCCGCTCTACTCTTTATACCAGCCTTCCTAGTCAGGTTCTGGACATCAGAGTGCCTGGTAGCCAGAAAAAAAAAATGCTTTGAAGTTTGGCAACTATCCTGGAGGTTCCCAAACATCCACAGAAAAGTGCTGGCTTATTGGCATGTACTTCCTGGGTGATTTCTCAGCTTAAAAAGCAATGTGAACTCTGGCTGACCATGAAATTCTCTGGCATTTGTAAAACAGCTCGGGCTTTGTGGCTGCAGACTGAGGTCCAGGTCAGATTAGATGAGCATATTATCCTGTTTACTGCCTCAAACTGACTTGGAAGCTAAGGAAGGAAAGGGCTGGGAAATGTGAGAGCTAGAGAGAGCCAGAAATTTTCAAATCAGCTAGAGGAATGTGCTGACATACTCTCTGGTTGGGGAAAGGAGAACTGTACTTCTCAATGCAGGTTTTTAAAGCCTTCTTATCGTGCACGTATTTAATCAATAAAGGATACACTTTGGATATCTAGACACTTCTATGTTCCATCTCCAGGTAAGGAAGAGAAAATGGGCTTTGGATTCAAATGCCTGGGTTCAAATGGCTCCTCAACCTGTTAAGAGCTGTTGAGACACCAGGCGAGTCACTGTGCCTCTGTGAGCCTCACTTTTCTTGCCTGTGAAGTGAGGACACTTGTCTCACATGAGATGCTTTCAGTATTCAAACAAACGGTGGGTAACTTTGCTTGAAAAATTCTAAAATAGATAGCTATCATAATAATTGTTAAGGGTCACAACTGAGTACCATCACTGGGGCCAATAACTTATTATTATAACAGTGTTTAGCTCCATTTATAAACTACTTTTGACAACACTCTATATATGTTTGCACTAATTTTGAACTGATGTAAATAGGCATATGATGTTCTGCTCTATCTCTGTGCCTTTGTTCCACTTGTTTTATCCAGCAGAACGGCCCCCTCCACACCTCTGTCAATTCACTAGAATCTACTTATCACTCAGAGCCCTGCTCAAGCATATGTGCCTCAGGCATCTTAGGTTAACTCTTGTATATCCATATGACCTGCCTCTTCAAGTTCCCCTGATGCAGTCTATTCTGCACTATCTAGCACTCACTCACTGCACAACAGAAGGAAGCCCTGGGAACAGTCCAAGCCTCAGGTACTTAACTGAGGGTCCCAATGATCATTCAATCCCTGCCCAGCTCACGGGATTCCTGTGGGAAACAGATGAGGGAGTGACCTTGGAAGCATTTATATTGAAAACCAAAGGCAATGATACACAAATCTGAGACAGTCTTGTTTTTAAGGCTTGCTTTCAGAATTTTATAAATGTCCTAGCTTAGTCCTAACTCGTTACTTTCCAGAGAAAATGGTCTCTTCCTTAATTTTAGTAAGAACTAGCCAAGTCTCATCTCCTTTCCC
Source organism: Panthera uncia (assembly GCF_023721935.1). Taxonomy (NCBI): domain Eukaryota; kingdom Metazoa; phylum Chordata; class Mammalia; order Carnivora; family Felidae; genus Panthera; species Panthera uncia. Next base: position 76,200,745 of record NC_064810.1, on the reverse strand, counting down.
TCCTGCTGTAAGTAAAAGTGCACAGATACTTACCCTCTCTTAAGTCTCGATCTATCTTGGGTGATGATTTTTTCCCCATTGAAAATCCATGAACTTCTGCCCCCTCCACGTTCACTCCTGAAGGGACCCTGCCGTTAAAAACAGTTGGAATTGAATTTCTCACTGCATAAAGATGCTCAAAGACAAAAGCCACCTTACTCAGGTAGTCTGTGACTCCATATTGTGTATTTTTGTTTTGCACAAGTCCACCTGTTTTTCAGGATCAAATTAACTGCCACTGCCTCCATGAAGACCTCTATTTCCTCAAAGACTGTGCTCTATTTCACTTCTCTAAATCTCCTTAGCACCTTTTTTTTTTTTTTTTACAGTTAATTGTATCCATAACTTTATCTCCTTGGGATTAGACATTAAGTCTCAACAGAGAGAAAAGAATTATCGTGTGAATCTTTGTAATGTTCAGAGTGTTTTATTTTTGTCTGGAGCAGAGTGCATCACTGAACAATGACTGAATAGAAATAAACCGAGACCTAGTGTAGTGATTCTCGACTATTCCAAGAAAGAAGACACAAGTTTTAAACTTGGCAAACATCCAGATCATAGCAATGATGTCCTTTCAATATCCATGGATTGAATAAACCCAAATACGCAGGTGCACTCTTGGGTATCTTCTGATAATTTTAGGCCACCCAGAGGTTGAGGCCTTGAAGCCTAGTGAAAGACCACAGAGTTTTGAATAGGAAGATCTCAATCTGCCAGTCCCTTGCAGTGACACTCTGAGAGAGTCCTTTGCCTTGTTTCTGAATTTGAAAATGAATAGGATTTTCAGAACCTCAGTTTCTGAATTTGAAAATGAATAGGATAGACCATGTCATCTCAAACACGTAACTCCAACGTTCTAGGATTCCTTGAACTGTTCATAACATATACATTGACTTTTCACTTCTATCATTTAGAAAAACAAGGTCCCTTCACTTCTGGTTAGATTAGCTCCACCTAATATTTTAGCTTGCAGTGAAACTTTTTGAGCTTCTTGCTTTCAAATGCAGTAAGACAATTCAGCATTAACAAGAAAAAAATTAAGCTCAATTCTGTTAATAAATCACAAATAGCATCCAATTTTCTCTGATTTAGAATCACAGAATATTTCGCCTTCAGGGATCACCTGCTCCAACCCCTTAAACTGGAGGAAAAACACAAGACTGGGAAGGAAGATAAATCACTCAAGGTCACACAGAAGTACAGGAAGAGCTGGGACCAGAAGGCTGAGGAACTAATTCCCAGTGTGGAATCTTTTAATTATGTATTTTTGCCTATTTCATAGAGACAAGGTCCTTATAATGAGTATGAATCTAAGTATTTCTCCTCATTAAAAATAAACAGATTGTGTTCTGAATGAAGAACTCACCGATTCTCATCCTGTCGTCCTCCATATCGGATCCAATAATTCTGTTTTAAGTTAAAAACAAAGAAACAAACATAAAAACCACTTCAGTAGCTTTATCACTAAAACATAACTCACAAAAATAAAATATACGCTTAAAACACTCAAAAGACCTAAATCATTGGGAAACTTGCACACTGTATAAAGATCCAGTAAATAACTTAAACAGATTAATAAAAAAAAAAAAAACAGCTAAAGTTGATGCTATTTTGGCAAAGACAATATGCTGCACAAATTGATTTTTTAAAGTAGCATGGAATTAGCCTAAGCATTTATATTTTTTGTCCAAGAAATTATTTGGAATTTGGTGTCAGGAAGACAATTACATGATCATTTAGTCCAACTCCCTTATGTTTTTTGAACAAAACAAACACACAGAAATGTACAGCTTGATTAATCATCTGTGTAGGATCATAAAAGGACTTTTTCTGAAGTCTCTTCGGAGAATGAAATTTTAGGAAAATAGTAAGTAGGGCTGGTTATAAGTATGTTAAAAATGTTTATTAGAGGGGTGCCTGAGTGGCTCAGTCGGTTAAGTGCTGGGCTCTTGAAGTCGGCTCAGGTCATGATCTCACGGCTCCTGAGATCGAGTCCCATGTCGGGCTCTGCACTGACAGCATGCAGAACCTGCTTGAGATTGTCTCTTCCTCTCTCTCCCTCTCGCTCTGCCCTTCTCCGACTTGTTCTTACTCTCTTACTCTCTCAAAATAAGAAAAAAAGAGAAATGTTTATTATATACTTTAAATTATCCTAATTTTTTTTAATGTGCCAGTAAAAACTGACATAACAAAGACAGAAATGAAAAAAAAAATGTTACAAATAGAATATATTACTAATAGTGCTTTAAAAAATTTTTTAAATGTTTATTTATTTTTGAGACAATGCAAGAGACAGAGTGTGAGTGGGGGAGGGGCAGACAGAGGGGCACACAGAATCTGAAGTGGGCTCCAGGCTCTAAGCTGTCAGCACAGAGCCCATAATAGTGCTTTTTATAAACATATGATAATGTACATTATATAAGGAACTTATACGTAGTTAACCAACAGGTAAGCAAATAAAAAACAGGTATGCCCAGATAATTCAAATCAGAGGAAAAGTAACTAATAATAATATGTGAAAAATTTATTTTTGCCGGTCATCAAAGGAATACAAGTTAAAACAACAATGATATACCATTTTGTACCTAAGAAATATGAATGATTTTAAAATGTTATTTCCCATTGCTGAGATGTTTGTAGTAAACTAGTACTTAAAAAAAAATTGAAAGAGAGAGATAGAACACGAGAGGGAGAGAGAGGCAGAGGGAGAGAAAGAGAGAGAATGAGGGAGAGAGAGAGAAAGAGAGAGAGGGAGAATCTTAAGCAGGCTACATGTTCAGTGTGGAGACCAACAAGGGGATTGATCCCACACCCCTGGGATCATGACCTGAGCCAAAATCAAGAGTTGATGCTCAACTGACTGAGCCACCTACGCACCACAGTAAACTGGTACTTTTATGAATTGCTAGGACCAATGAAGGTATGAGAAAACTCTCTTAGAAAAGCAATTTCAACAACTTTAAAACTTCTCATATCCTTTGATGGCAGAATAATCCCACTCCTGGGAATTTATTCATAGTTCAATACAGAGAAAAATGCTTCCTGCGTTAAATATGGTAGAAAAAAAGTCAGAAACAAAACAAACGCTCAGTCTCAAGAAAATCGTCATTCATTGCATGTCAATTCCACATATGCAGCTAAAAATGATTTAAAAAGGTATAAACATGTAGAAATTGCTTATGAAACCTTAAATAGAAATCAACAGAGATCTCTCTGTACCACAGTGCCGGTTCTGCAAAAAGCGTGTCTTCACATGCAGAATGACCGGAAGCGAACACGGACAAGTGGAGGAAAGTCAGCACAATGAATAGTAAAATGGAGATCGATTTTGTTCTTCAGCAGGGATTGAAGTCTTTTAATGGTTAAAATGTATAAGAGAAATACAAAATGTTGCATCCAGAGTTCAATAAACAAAACCATCCTGAGGTAAATGCATCAGGTACAAAACACTTGTACCTTCTCCCCAGAAGGTACAAAACACTTCTCCCCAGAAAAGTTTGCTTTTGACTTTGAGTCTCAGTGCTATGGAGATCTGTTAAAGTCTTTTAACATTTAGCATACACATTGAATAAACACCCCCCCCCCAACTTCCTGGGTTTTGTCAATGTAAGGCAAGAGATTGGAATTTTCAGTAATTGAAGCTGGGAAATAAAATCATAAATAAGAAGTCCATCAAATAGTTCTCTAAAGAAAACGTTTTCTTGTTCCTCTTTGCTCTTACTGGCTCTGTGTATGAAAATCCCAGACCCTCTGCAGCTGATTTTATTAGTTCCGATTCCAGTTTATGACGCTTCACGAACATTGCCAAATCCTAGAGGGCAAAAAAAGTGAAAGAAAAGTTTATATTTAAATAACAGTTAAGAAATAGGATAAATGTTCAAGTGGAAATATTTTTCATTAGACAGTGACATATGAGCTAAAAAAATATGCACAGCTACAAAAAAAGTCTCCATCTCAACAGATTTTCACAAGCTATCACATATGAGAAAAATATGCTCCTGGCATTAATAAGCAAAGTACAGAAGAACTGAATTCTACAACATTTACTGAATTGCTAGATAGTTTTAAGAGCGGTGCTACATTTTTACCAGTTCTGCCCAGTGCATCTCACAGAATGCAGTTTCCTCTCAGGACATTGGTCTCACCTCTCTGGCCTCAATGGATGCTGGGTCACTGCTGTCATCTAGCAGGCTCTCATAGTAATCCACATTGTCTAGTACATCCTCATCATCCGGATGGAGGAGAAGATAAGCTTTAGCACACTCCAAGGCTTTCACATATTCGCCAACTGAAACGCCAGAGAGCTGCAGCATTAGAGTTAGCCTACGTTCATCTAGAGGATTTTTAAGAAATCCAGAAACTGTTAGAGGTCAGCATTCAACATGAATAAGAGGGAAGACAAGGTAAGGCTGGAGAGCACACACAAAAATAGTCACCAGTTAAAACAGATTCTCAAATACAGAGAAAAAACTGATGGTTGTCAGAGGGGAGGTGAGGAGGGGGATGGGAGGAATAAATAAAGAAGATTAAAAGGTACAAACTTCCAGGTATACGATAAATAAGTCACAGACTTGAAACGTACAGCACAGCAAATACAGTCAATAAGATTGTAATAATGTTGTTTGGTGACAGATGGTGACTACACTTATCATGATGAGCCCTGAGTAATGCACAGAATTGTTGTATGCCTGAAACTAATGTAACACCATGTTAATTATATTTAAAAAAAAAATAGCCACAGACAAAAGGAAAGACATGATTTCAGGTGTTTAAAAGGTACTATCTTTGGTCTGCTTTGGTGCTAGATGTTTTGCATCAATTATTAAAAGTTTCCACCTGAAGATGTTTGCTACAACTTATATCATTTAATAGAGATAAACAGAGCAGAATTTTTGGGAGTGAATTCTGTGTTTGTACTGAGTTTGACAACATGATATCTAAAACCAATTTCAGCAACCACAAGTCTGTTGATTGCTTTTAAACATAAGGAAAGATGCTCAGTCTCTCTTTCTCAATTAGATACATAGAAATTAAAACTAATTAGAGATAAAAAAAATTTCACCTAATGGATTGGTGAAATATCTAAAATTTCCCCAGTATATTCTATTGATGGGCAATGAAAAATGTACTCCATATGGAAGAAAATGTGGCAACATCTATCAAAATTTTAAATGAATAAACCATTCAACACAGCAATTATACTTCTAGAAATTTGTCCTATATATATATTTATGTGTGAATGTGAAATAACTTACATAAAATGTTATTCATTTGATCCTTGATTGAAATAGAAAACTGTAACAAACAACACAATGCCCATGAATAAGGAGACACATAAAATAAATTATAGGACAATGATATGCTGCTATAAAGAAAAATGAGTGAGGAAGATCTCCATGTACTGACACAATTAGGTCAAACCATATAATATTGCCAAAATTTGACCATTTTTAACTTAAGCAAATGGCAATTTCATAGGCCCAACTTACTAAAAAGCTTTAAAATCTGGTGTGTGTATATATATATATATATATATATGTGTGTGTGTGTGTGTGTGTGTGTGTGTGTGTGTATATATATATATACATTTTTTTAATTTTATGTATAAATAATCTCTACAGCCAATGTAGAGGGCTCAGACCTACAACCCCAAGATCAAGAGTCGCATGTTCCACTGACTGAGCCGGCCAGACACCGCCAATATATATTATTCAGTGAAGAAAGCATCGTAAATAACAGTATAAATAATGTGCTACCTTCTATGTATAAGAGGGGGAAATAAGTTGGTGTGTGTGTGTGTATTTCAAAGAGATAAATCAGAAACTGGGTCGTAGGGCATGAAATTGGGTTGCGGGAAAAAGGAAGAGAAGGAGGCTTTTATGATATTTAGTCTTTGGACCTATGAATATATGACTTTTTTTAAGTTTACTTATTTATTTTGAGAGAAGTGCAAGTGGGGGAGGGTCAGAGAGAATCCCAAGCAGGCTCCACACTGTCAGAGCAGGGCCCAACGCAGGGCCTGATCTCAAGAACTGTGAGATCATGACTTGCGAGGAAATCAAGAGTTGGACGCTTAACTGACTGAGCCACCCAGGCGCTCCAATATATGACCTTTTAAAATTAAGTAGAAAAATTCAATTTAAAAATCATGTAAACTGTCAGCCTAGTATAACTTGCAGGGCATTATCACAGCATTTGCCCACTTGTGGTTTCACCTGCTCTCATTGGCCTGAGATGCAGTGATATGAGTTGAGAGCAAAAACATATTAATCCCCACTGCCTCAATGGTAAACTGAGAAATACAGAAGAAAATGCAATGTCTGTAATGATGAGCAACACCCTTCCCTCAAAGGTCTTCAGGATAATCCATGCTTTTACCTCGATAGTAGGCAAACTGTAGGTAGTCATAATGCAGGGGAAGAAAGTTCTCAATTGGTGAGAGGCGGCCAGGGCGGGTGGCAAGCTCCCTGACGCATTCGTGCTGACAAACCAGCACCTGCATATAGTGATCTGGAAGACAAGAGTAAGAGGTGGGTCCCTCCTGTCTGCCAGAGTGTCCAGACTTCAAGGTCAGAGCCATAGTTAATGTAGGGCATTCCTCACTTCACCACACTGCTAGAGTGATCTCATTATTATCTTCATTTTATGAGCAGAAATCGTTTTCACCAAGGAAGTAAGTGACTTGCCAAGGCCTCCTGATCAGTGATCACTAAAGTAACTAATAGTAGATTCCAAATCTTCTGGACCCTGACCTTTTCTCTGTACTGCACTCTCCCCTTCCGTGTATCTTTTTCCTACATCTCCTGAGAGTGGCACAGGCCATCTCATCCCACCCATGCCCTACTGCTGACGTATCTTTCCTGTTTAATAACTCTGGGGCCTCTCTTTGGATGCTGGGTGGCCTGAAGTGTTCTGGGTGGAGATCGGATGTCCAGATCCTGGTCATGCTAAGGAACAGTTGACAGGAAGTAACTGCCACACAGTTTGTGTACAGAAGAGAAGCAAAGATGCTTTTTCTCCTTAACTTTTCCAAGTTATATATATATATATATATATATATATATATATATATATATAAAATTTACATCTATTAGTCAGGAACCTATTCCACTCACTTACAAAAGGCTCTATCACTTGAACATTGGAAATTCTAATACCATAGGGACTGGTAAAATAGGATAAGGAGGAAAACTAAAGAATTTGGATACACACTCTGACTCTTTGTTCCCCTTTATTTGCTCCCATCCTTCTCACTTACAAATAGGATTCTCCAGTGTAGAGGTTGTCACACTCCCTCTAGCTCTGGGCTCTATCTCATCCAAGCATGAGCTGAGGAAACATAGTGGCTAATGTCCCAGAGAAGCAAACATTTCCTACATTTCGCCCCAATTATTTTTGCAATGAAGATGGAGACAATCTTTTTCAGATAGAGGAGAGTTTATTCATGCTTGTGCAGAGCAGATTCTCATGAGAATGACGATAAAACCTTCTGACATCATGACTTTATATTTTATTACCACAAATATCTCCTTCAAAAAGGTTCTCTGTTGGGCGGAGTTTGGCTTGTATCTTGATGACTTGAAGAGGGACCTCAGAACACAACAAAAGGGGTGTTTTCTGGTCTGTAGGAAAATGCGCCAGTTTTTGCACAGTCTGGCTAACTCAACCCAACGTGGCACAGCAAACAGAATCCCTAGAGCCCACTGGTTCTTAACTACAGTTGGAGGCTGGGAGGGGAAGAATGAGTTCTATTTGTTTAGCATCTTATAAATAAATAGCTATATAAAAATCCAATAAATAGTTGTTTTATTTCTTAGGAAAACAACAAACAACCTTCAACTGTTTTGTTCTTAGTTACTTGACCATTGGCTTGTCTCTTACCTTTTAATACCCACTCCTCCTAATTCCAAATGACAAGCAAAAGGGAGAGGTGGAAAACACACCCAACAAGAACGCCAAATCTGAATGGAGGTATTTTTCAATGTAAGATATAAATAGCAACAAAATGAGAGTGACGCAAGGATATTCTTTAGAGTTTCAACAAGCACAGTCATAAACAACTGCATTGAGAAGCCATTTGTATTTTTCTCCAATTTTTAAAGTTCTTCTAACTCTAAAAATTCAAATATTCTGACTTCCTAAATACATTCTGTATTTTAAAAGACAGTTTCAGTCTTAATTTAGAACAGTTTTGAAGCAGACAAGAATTTACATACAGCTATGCTGTATTTTATTAGTTGTATTTCTTTTCTCCTTTTTATATCACATGTTATTATACAATTATTATGTTTTAATGAGTTTGAGATCTAAGTCACTTGTGTGGGAATACTTTTTAAAATTTCCTTCTCATAATAAATTGGATATGCATCGAATTCCCTAAAAGACTTAACCATATTTCTGTAATATACAATATTTGATTGAGTTTTAGGAACCATGCCTTTTTAAATCACTTGTCTTTACTGGAAGTGGGGGTAATGTTGGTGATAGGTGTAGTAAGCATTAAGAGTCTACATTAGGAGATCTCTATTTTTTTCCAGCAACCAACATATTATGATGACCTCGAGCAAATCATTAAATGTTTTTCTGTAAGTATCAGTTAGTTAATTTTCCTAAATCAGATGTAGGACATTTGTGAGAGCTCTTCAGTAGCTATTAATGGAGGCAGGTGTAGAGGAGATTGTGGGGGTGGAGACAGGATACATATCCTCCTTACACTACTATAAGATAATAAACTATAATAAAGGAAAAGGATTTCCAAATAAAAGATTAAGTGTAAACAAATACTCAACAATTGAAATGTGAAACACATATAAAACTGACATTCAAATGAACAGTGCTCACAAAAATGTAGGCAGATGACTCTACCAGAGGCCTAGCAAAACAAAACCTTTGGGGAAAAAAATCCTCAATAATTCAGAGATTTTCACTGATTTTAGGTGAATTGAGTTGGGTTTTGAGTAACTGATAACGAGGCAAAGAGTTTATCCAACAAATTGATTTCCAGTGTACTTTTTTTTTCTCATTTTTTTTAATGTTTACTTATTTTTGAGGGAGAGAGAGAAAGAGAGCGCACAAGTGCGGAGGGCAGAGAGAGAGGGAGACTCAGAATCTGAAGCAGACTCCAGGGCCTGGGCTGTCAGCACAGAGCTAGATACAGGGCTTGAACTCAGGAATCAGGAGATCACGACCTGAGCTGAAGTCAGACGCTTAACCAACTGAGCCACCCAGGCACCCAGATTTTCAGTCTACTTCTTAATCTGAATTTTAAAAGATGTTTCCTAAATGTCCTTCTCAAAGACCTTAACAATTTATGACCTACATGTTCAAAATATAGAGTATGAATAATCCTTTTAATCTGCAGTGTGATGATGGAAAGTTCATTTCCTTCTTTTCTCCCTCCCTTCCTTTTTCCCTCCCTCCCACCCTCCCTTCTTTCCTTCCTTCCTTCCTTCCTTCCTTCCTTCCCTCCTTCCTTCCTTCCTTCCTTCCTTCCTTCCTTCCTTCCTTCCCTCCTTCCCTCCTTCCCCTCTTTTTTCCTTCCACTCATTGGTTTAAAAATATTTACTAAGCACCTACTATCTGCCAGTCAGTATACTTAGGTGCTGAGGACCAAGCAATTAACAATATAGAACATTAGGCGAGTAATAGAGGAAAACAACAAGTTTCAAAGTCTGTGAGTGAAAATGAACCTAGGAGTGGATCAAAGACAGAAAAAGAGAAAGGATGAAAATATACACAAGTGCACAACAATAAGGATGAATGTCCTTATTAAAGGTTTCGGATTTTATTTCAAGTGCAATGGGAGTCTTTGGCAGGGGGGTTCTGTGAACATACTTTCATTTTTTAAGAAGACTGTTCCGTCTGCCTACAGAGTAAAACCTCATCAGGACATGAGGGCCAGAAAGGCCCTCACTGTGAGAGGTTATCACAGTGGCTTTGTTAAAACATACTGTTGATTTGAACCAGAGTGGCAACAAAAGGGGTGGAGAGAATTAGGGAATCTTACATTCTATTAGGAGGTAGTATAGTTTAGTAACTATGCTAGCAATCATGGTTTGGTAACAAATCAGAAGAGAATAGCAATTAAGGGAAATGTTGGATTGGAAGGTAACATTTTGGATTTGGTTTGAACTCCTTAGGTGAGTGGTACTTTCCGTGGAGACCGAAAACCGTTGGCACTTAGGGAGAACAGACTCACTTCCATAATTTGCCTTTCTACAAGTATTGGTGAAGTGGAGCATTGTTTTTTATATATTTATAACTTGGAACACAATATGCACTCAACAGATATTTGTTAAACACTTATTATTGAATAAGTTATCCTTTGCCCATTTTTCAATTAAGACCTAAAACATATGAGCTCTAGAGTGAGATAAGCCTAGGTTTGATTCCTAACTTCACCTTTTTTTGTTGTTAATGTTTATTTATTTTGAGAGAGAGAGAGAAAGGGAGAGAGAGAGACCATGCACAAGCAAGGGAGAGGCAGAGAGAGAGAGAGAGAGAGAGAGAGAGAGAGAGAGAGAGAATCCCAAGCAGGCTCCATATTGTCAGTGCAGAGCCTGACTTGGGGCCTGATCCCCTGAACCATGAGATTATGACCTGAGCAGAAATCAAGGTCAGACGCTTAACCCACTGAACCACCCGCTGAACCCAGCCACCCCAGATTTCTAGCTTCACCCTAATCACATTGCTATGAGGTATAAATTCCTCAGACACCTACAAGAAGTTGTTTAGAGGATTAAAAGATATATAAATATGTAAAATGCTTTCTACATTGTAACTGCTATATAAATGTTGCTTATTATTATGACTATCGATAAATCAGAAATAAATTACCACTAATAATAATAATTTACAGGTTCTACTCAAATATTATGAATATTAACTATTTGCCTCTAAATATTTTGCAACTTTTTCCCCTTGTCATTTGTAATTCAGCTTAATTTATTGTATCTCTTGTATTATAAAACTTATGTAAAGTCTGTCTTTTCATATTTCTTGTCTTTTGTTATGCTGAGAAGTGGTTTTCTTCTCCTTCCATTATAAAAATATTCTTTCGCATTTTGATCAAATAGCTTTATTTTCATACTTACATTAACATAAATAGAATTTATTTTTGTGTTTTTGCATATGCTTCCCACAATAAATGGTTAACTAGCCAATCTCCCCAATTATAATTCATATTACCTATTTTAAAAGCCACTTGGTAATATATTAAATTTTCACATATAATGAAATGCTCTTTTAATTAATTGAAGAAAACTACACAAAAGTATTCACTAATACACTGTTTACAATAATGAAAACCTTCAACGTCCTTAATATTCATCAGTAAATGAACCAGTCAATTATGCTTTCCACATATATTGGAACATTAAACAACCATTAAATACAATAAGGTAGATCTACATGTACTTACATGAGAAGAAGTCCACCTACATTGTTAAGCATAAAATAAAACAAAAAAACAAATATGCTGAAAATCAGTACCCATAGTATTGTCTTATTTTTATAAAAAATGAACTACTAATTATTGATAAATACATAAACATTTACATATGCATCTGAAAAAGTTTGGCACCACAGTCAACAACATTTAAACTAGGTAGATTTAGTTATTGGAGATAGGATGGGCTAAATATATCTTCCATTTTTTGCAACATACACTTCTGTATTATTAGAATAGTTTACAGATTGCATGTAGTATTTCTATAATCAGGAAATAAATAAAGGGAAAAGTAAGCTTTACCTGCAATGGCTTCATAGAGGCCAGCTTTGTACCCTAAGTACTCATACTCTTCGAATCTCTGAGGCCCCTCACACAGGGCTCTGCACTCCATATCTTCACTGAAATATTCTCTTAAAGCTTGTTCAAAGTACTTGATAGCTAGCTCAAAGTCATCAGCCTCATAATGTTTAACTCCTGCACTGTAACTCTCCTGCAAAGAAGCAGAAAAATATTGGGGTGCTTGAATAGCAGGATTTAGACAGATTCAGGATCATTTGGGCAGGGGGCACTGCGCTCTTGTGCTGTGGAAGAATAATGAAGGGTTGTACTGGAAGACAAAAGGTAACTTCCATGGCTTCAAGTAATTGTAAATGAGATGGGAGTTACCAGCAAGCTGAATGCTGTGTCACCAATTTCATATTCTTCCTGAGCACGTGCAAGACAATATTTTCTAACCCCATCTGCATGTAGCTATGGCCATGCACCAAAGGCCAGGGAGATTGATGTGGGTGGCTGTGATGCATCCACTTTCCAGGGCTGGACCAATTTAATAATAATAATAATGATGATGATGATGATGATGATGATGATGGTGATGATAATAGGCTTCTGCAAATCTTATCTTGGAGGTCACATATTGAGAATGGTGACATCTCCGGTTGAAAAAAAAAAGCCTTCAACTTACTCTGATTTTAAGTAAGCTTTCATTTAAATGAATAATTACATAGCTTTAAAATAATCAGAATTTTAAAAGTATAGGTATGATGGAAAACCACCTGGACTGGGAGCTGGGAAACCACAGTATGACCTGAACAATTCACACTGGCTTCAACTCCCATATGTAAAATCAAAGGGTGGTGGGGGCACTGACGTTCAGAGAGGGTGACAGATGTTTATATCACATTCTACTTTTCATCATATCTTACTTATTTTCTAAACGTATTTTCATTTTCTCTCAATTTTTTTCAGCCCTGATAATGACAATATTTCATCTGAGAACTCTGAAAATATAGAACTATCACTGTATTGGAAACCGAGACTCAACCTGAAACCCCCATGCACAGGAATCTGCTTTGAGTCAAATGAAACTCAGGAGCACCTTCTGATTAGGGCAATGGTCCCCAGCGCTCACCAGATGTGGTTTGGCTTCTCGGTCTACCAACTGGAGTACTTCAACACCGGCCATTGTTCTGTAATTCTCGATGTTCTGCTGCATTTCCATGTGCTCAGGGTTGGCCATGAAAAACGTGTGGGCTGCTTGCACTGCCTTTTCCAGCTGGTTAAGCTACAGAGGGGGAAAAAAAAAAGAACCAAATGAAGACAAACATTTCTAACCCAGCTCGGTACTAGCCCAAGGCCTAACAGCTAAAGTGGCAGGGTCAAGTTCTAGTTCATATTCACTATACACAACCCCCCATACTGAAAAGTGGGAGGGTAATAAACAGGGCTCCTAAAATGATATGTGGCAATCTGGGCTTTGGTGAAAATTGATACACATGCTCTATTCTAAGTTCATTCTTTTCCTGCTCTTTGCTGAGCCATCTGCATTTTCAGGGAAATTGAATCTTTATGCTTCTGTTTGTTTCATGATTGATCAAAACAGAAAGCTGCCGGGGTGCCTGGATGGTTCAGTCAGTTGAACATCTGACTTCAGCTCAGGTCATGATCTCACGGTTTTTGAGTTCGAGCCCTGCGTAGGGCTCTGTGGTGACAGCTCAAAGCCTAGAATCTGCCTTGATTCTGTGTCTCCGTCTCTCTCTGTCCCTCCCCATTCATACTCTGTCTCTCTCTGTTTCAAAAATAAGTAAAAACGTTAAAAAAAAAAAAAAAACACGCAGAAAGCTGCCAGTGTGGTGCCACCTCTAATTCATATTTTTGACATTTTTATCTTGTATTTTTCTCTTCTTTTCTTTTTGTTCCTTTTGCCTTTCATCCTGACAATGGGAGTATAAACAAACCTATGGCTTTCCAGAGGATGGGAATGAATATACCTCTCACTCCACCAAATTTGTTAGCCTGCTCTAGAATGTGAAGAATACAAAACTAAGAGCAGTAGAAACCAATGCATAAGAAATGTTGAATACAGCACATAAAACTTTCTACCACACTCCTTTTTGATTGAAATATTTCATTCCAGACATATAACTTTGATTCTCATTAATATAAAAGAAGAATTTTTAATAACCACTCCATAGACACCACAAAATCCTCTCCTAAACCACACAATACATTGCTCTCCATGAAACGCAATGATGCATTTTTTTCCCAAGAAAATAGGATTAAATTTACTCAACCTGAGATATTTTGCCCTATGCTCTAGACACAGAAATGTCTAGAGAGAGACCTGTTTGTTCCATAACAGAAAAGTGAATATTCACATTAGCAGTCTTTTTCATGGCAAAATTCAAATTATGTTTCATCTGTTTTGGAGTATGGTGACATGAAAATGCATTGTTATTAAAAAGTACACAAAAAAATCACAGAACAACATATAAGATTCAATTGAGTCTGCTTTTGACAGTCTTGCTACACAGATATTACTAAAAAAGAAGTACTGAGTTCCCAAGTCCCCAGCTACTGCCGTTCCGCGATAGATAATCTTAGTCCTAACCACAGAAAACATAAACTGCCTTATTTTAAGACCTAAGATCCTTAATTTTGTCTAATAATAGTTAAATCTCTTTTCCTCTTGAATGTGCCTACTCTTAGCTATTGGCCTTCCTTCCATCAAATCTTGTCTTGTCTGCTTTCCCTGTCCCCTTTACCTTTGTCCTCAATTCTGTACTCACAGAATGATTTCGCTTGTCACTAATTTGGGATGTGGTTACTTTCTTAATTTACATTTTCTCAACTTCTCACATACCAACACAGATAAATATGAATTGTATGGACATCTACACAGTGATGAGGATATAGATATAGAGGAAAAACAGTAGGTTCTAAATTGGGTGTGGCTACACTTATTGGTCAAGTAAACCTGGAAAAAGTCATTTTAAACATTTGTGCCTTAGTTCTCCTTTAAGACAAACAAAGTTCTCCTTTAAGACAAAAACCCCATACCACCATCTACTGCATAGGATTTTGGAAGGATTTAATTGTGTAATGTATATAAATGTGCTTCATAAATCGCAAAAATCCTTAAAAAAAAAAAACAAAAAACAAAAAACAAAACAGGGGCGCCTGGGTGGCTCAGTCGGTTAAACATCCGACTTCGGCTCAGGTCATGATCTCGCGGTCCGTGAGTTCGAGCCCCGCATCGGGCTCTGTGCTGACAGACAGCTCAGAGCCTGGAGCCTGTTTCAGATTCTGTGTCTCCCTCTCTCTCTGACCCTCCCCCGTTCATGCTGTCTCTCTCTGTCTCAAAAATAAATAAACGTTTAAAAAAAATTAAAAAAGAAAAAGAAAAACAAACCAATAACAGAGAGGGAGGCAAACCATAACAGACTCTTAAATACAGAGAACAAACTGAGAGTTGCTGGAGGGGAGGCGAGTGGCGGGATGGGCTAGATGGGTGATGTGACTAAGGAGGGTACTGGTTGGAATGAGCACTGGGTGTTATATACAAGTGATAAATCCCTGGGTTCGACTCCTGAAACCAATACAACACTGTATGTTAACTAACTTGAATTTAAATAAATAAATTTAAAGCAAAAATACATATTTTAAAACAAAAATTAAAAAAATAAATAAACAAAAATACAATTTATAGATGATCTGTTTCAAAGATATAAATATGTATTCAATAATGATGGTATAATCTATAGCTCCCATGGACACATAATTTACGAGAATATAGTAAGGTCTTCGTGGTTCGTGGAAACTGTCTTTAGTCAAGAGCCAAACTATAAATTATGAACAAAACAGATTAGCACTGACACACTCTGATTCTATATAGCACAAGCCATTAAAGTTGACAGAACATAAATAAATATTTATGATTTTTACTTTCCTACCTTCATCTTCGGCTCAAGCTATTCCACTCACTGACTTAGAGAGTCTTCGTCCTTGGTCTTTTCTTACTGAAATCTAACAAATCCATAAGGCCAAGCCTAAATCCTGTCTTCTCTAACAGAGCCTTTCTCAACATTCCAACAACAGGCAAGTACAACAATATCATCTTATCCCTATTCCTCTACAAGCACTTATCAGACTCTTCTGTGCTTTGCGCCTACCTGAGTATATTCGTTTTTTTCTGGTAGAGCTCTTTGAGAATAGGGGTCATATGACTTCTTTTTGTTTGTTTGTTTTCCACCTACTTTACATATAGAGGATGTCTATGATATGTCTAAAAAAAAAAAGAGGAAAAAAAGAACTTCTAACAAGCCAATCTTTTACACACACATCAAAAAGTGTATTACATGTGAGTGTGCTTCCTAAGCTCTACTGTATTAAAAGGATGTCAGTTTAATAACATTTCTGAAGTCATCATTCACACTGAGAGCTTCAATACTGATTAACAACACTGAATATGATTCAGTAGCTCTCAAAAACTGATGTTGACAAATTGGTTCTTTTTCTTAAATTTTGCCACATTGTTGTTGTTGTTTTTTCCTATTTGATGCTTTCCCCATTTATAAGCCAGTATTGAGCATAATACCATCTTCACCAATATAAATATTAAGAAGATCTGGGGCACCTGGGTGGCTCAGTCGGTTGAGCATCCGACTTCGGCTCAGGTCATGATCTCGCGGTCCGTGAGTTCGAGCCCCTCATCGGGCTCTGTGCTGACAGCTCAGAGCCTGGAGCCTGCTTCAGATTCTGTGTCTCGCTCTCTCTGCCCCTCCCCTGCTCACGCTCTGTCTCTCTCTGTCTCAAAAATAAGTAAAACACTAAAAAAATTTATTTTTGAGACAGAGCATGAATGGGGATGGGGCAGAGAGAGAGGGAGACATAGAATCTGAAGCAGGCTCCAGGCTCTGAGCTGTCAGCACAGAGACCGACACAGGGCTTGAACTCACGAACTCACAAACTGTGAGATCATGACCTGGGCCAAAGTCGGACGCTCAACTGATTGAGCCACCCAGGCGCCCCTAAAAGAAAACTTTTAAAAAGACTTGATAACTTAAGGTTAAACCATAAAACTTATTCATGAACTGGCCATGACTTTTAAATCATTGTGAACCAGTTCAGGAAACTGGAATTGGCGTCCAAAGTCTATAAAACAAGTCATTATTTTAACTGGAAGCTTGAGATCTTTGTACTCAATTTTAGAAATTAGATATACACATCTGAAATGGTAGGAAAAGTCCAAGTGAACATGTGTGTGCTGCATATAATGCTGTATTTTGGGATGGAGATTATTATAAGGCCTTGTAAGTACTAGGTTTCAACTAAGGCATGAACGTTGAAACAAAGAAAAAGCAAACTGCCCTTAAAGGCTCCACATTGGACCTTCTTTAAGACCAAAATAAAATAAGCCACAGGAGAGGGTAACTCTATACATTAGGGAGAAAAAAAAATCCTGCAGAATAAAGAGCAACTGAGGAAAGGGGAATGATCTGACAACAAGATGGTACTTTTCAGGGAGCCGACCGCCCCACTGAGATATGAGAAATTCTGGCCAGAAATGCATTCAGGACACACTGGGCCATTTCAACTCAGGCTGTGAAGTGAACATTTTCTCCTGCCAGCCCAGAAGCATGACTGTACGTGGCAGTCATTCTGTACGGAAAAAGAAATGAATGCTGATTAAATCAATGCCCTGCTGACATTCAGAAGTTACTCTGTCCACTGGTGAGTGAATGAAACCCTTTTGACTCACTAATGGTTTTCCATAGCTAGTAATAAAGAAGCATTTCAAAAGTACGCATTGACTATTTAGAAACCTTCAGTAGCTATCCATTGACCACAAAAGAGATTCCAGAAACTATGTACTATGACATTCAAAACCTCCAGGATTTGGCCCTAACTAAATTCCTAATATAACTTCCTCATCTCTGCCATATGTAAACTTTTCCCACCAAAGTTCTAGAGGAACTTCTAGATGTTTTATAATTTACCATCTTTCTATTCAAGAAAATACACAAAGGCAAAGCACTCCAGTCAGTGCCAAATTCCTCATTTAATTCATTCACTTATTCAGCAAATATATGTTTTGTATTGAATCAGTGCTAGATGCTGTGATAGTTGATGAGAGTATCTAACAGGGTCAAAACAAAGACTCTGCTTTCTACGTACTTACAGCCTCATCCCAGAGGATGAGGCTAAAGTAAGTAAGTCATTAATGAACTTAATTTCACATTGTGCTGAATGCTATAAAGAAATAAATGAACAAACCATACTATAAGAGCTGCCTGGGGTTGGGATGGAAGCAGGACTCTATTAGATAAATTAGTCAAAGAAGGTCACTCTGCAATGGTATTTTTCAGGTGAGATCTAAATGTTGAGAAGCCAATCATGTGTAGAACAGGAGGAAGAACATTCCAGCAAAAGGAAGTGAACTGAAAGGGCCCTTTCCTGGCAAAAGAAAGTCAAGTGGAAAAGGTATTGACATGTTTTTAAAGCAGAGCAAAGACTAAAGAGAGACACTGGAAGAACTGGAGAAGGAGAGATCATGGGAGAGTTTATTCAAAGTGCAATAGGGAACCATTAAATAATTTTAAACAATATCTGAAACACATTTTAATAATAACAATTCAGACCGATGTGTGGAGAATAGATCTTTGGCAATGAGCAAGAGAACATGCCAGTAATTCAGGTGAGAGATAATGCTTTTACTTTTAAAATAAAAAGAGGACAAGCATGGGTCAGTGCCCTGTCTTTTCCCCTTCCATTCCTTTCTCTCCCTCTCCATTTTGCCTATTCTTTCTATAGTGATGTTTTTCAATTCAGACACATAGAACAAAGCAAACCATTCTAAACTTCCCAAACATAGTTTAGGGGTCATATGTAAGCTCCCTGTCTTCTGAATTAGGAGATATATGAAGCTCAAATAGTTTGAATATGAAATTTAGGACAGCTTGTAAGACATATGCAAGAAAGGCAATTCTAAAGCACATTTTAAAAATGTAAGAATACTGTACTTCTGAGATAGACTATTTAGAATCGCTTTCTATCTTCTGAAGCCTTTTTATGCAACCGGGATAAATCAGCAAGCCCAAAATAAGTAATTTCCATTCTTCTACTCAAACATTCATATTTCAATAAAGAAGGGAACGCTCTCTCTGCTTTCACCACCCTAACTTTGGGAATGCATCCAACATCATGCATTTCATTCTGATGAAGTGCTATATTTTTTGCCTTGGCTCTTTACTTAAATTTCACAATATAGCAACTTTAGAGAATTTTTAACCCACTAGGAGGTTTCTTACCGAACGACAAGCAAGTGACACTGAAGGCATTTCTGTTTCTAGGTCACAGCAGAATTTTTAAATTTTAGTTAGCAGCAGAAACACACTGGCTGGAGGGAAAGGAAGTCACTCGATAATAGCATGCACATCATGCTAAACACTGAAAATTCATTGGCTAAAAGGCATAAACATCTTTTTACAAAACAATAAGATGTTTTGTTTTGTTTTGTTTGTTTCATAATGGTGACACCAGACATTTTTGTAGCATTTGCTAATATCTCCAAATTTACCTCAAATTTTTGCCAACTCAAAGTTAATTTTTCTTTACAAAACCAAGCAAACAATTTTAAAAATTGAACAAACAACATATTAAGAGAATAGTCATAAAGATCCATTAAGTTTTGAAACAAAATTTGAAAGCATTTTTTTAAGTACTGGATTAAACTAAATCCTATGGATTATAGTATTTCAAATGTAAAGGCCAGGCTGTTTAATAAGAATTCAATTTTATTTTAGAAAATTCCTAAACATTTCCATATAATGTGGTCAGAATTTGAGAGATTCAAAAAATAGCTAGATGAAAAACCACTTTGGGGGCCCCTGGGTGGCTCAGTCAGTTGTCAGTTAAGCGTCTGACTTCTGCTCAGGTCATGATCTCAAGTTTTATAGATTGGAGCCCCACACTGGGTTCTGTGCTGACAGCTCAAAGCCTGGAGCCTGCTTCAGATTCTGTGTCTCCCTCTCTCTGCCCTTCCGCTGCTCATGCTCTCTCTCTCTCAAAATAAGTAAACATTAAAAAAAAAGAAAGAAAACCACTTTGCATTCTTATTTCACAGTTTCTGATGGTGTTACTATCCTTTATGTTGTTAATATAACTTGTAAAAATACCAATGTGTTGAATTATTTTTATACTTTAGTTTTTTATACTTCAGGAAGTAATTTCTTGCTTCTCTTGACAAATTTATAAAATTGATTTTACCGAGGCGCCTGGATGGCTCAGTCAGTTAAGCATCCGACTCTTGATTTCAGCTCAAGTCATCATCTCACTGTTCATGAGATCAAGCCCCATGTCAGGCTCTGCACTGAACACAGAGCCCACTTGGGATTCTCTTTCTCCCTCTCTGTCTGCCCCTCCCCTGCTCATGCACACATTACCCCCCACCTTTCTCAAAATAAGTAAACATTTAAAATGAAAATAAAATAAATTTTACCAGATATTGAAGACTGTATAATATAGTGCATTGCCCTTTTTGTTCTGACTACTAAGAAGCTCTGAGCTTAATTTTATTCTCATATACAGTAACTGTATTATAGTGGGTTTCTAGTATATTAGACTGAAACTGGTATACTTCCCTTTTATCTTTTATTTTTTTTTTGTTTTTATTCCATTTCAAAAACCTAATAATATAAATAATTACCTTAGGTAATTCAAAGTCCTTTTGGACACAGGAGAGGTATAAA
Source organism: Panthera uncia (assembly GCF_023721935.1). NCBI lineage: Eukaryota > Metazoa > Chordata > Mammalia > Carnivora > Felidae > Panthera > Panthera uncia. The sequence goes on along the minus strand of NC_064810.1, from coordinate 76,180,228 downwards.
AGATAAACCCCCATGGTAAGGGAAATTTCTAGTAATTAATTCTTTCCTACATCTTAATGTAGAAAATTTAGAAATTTGTAGCTTTAAAAAATACATATTAATTCACAGGTTAGGTGTTCATGCTAATGTAGAAAATGAACTTATCTTTGCATTTACAGAATGTGAGTTTAAAATGTAGTCATGGTTATAAGTAAATATTTATAGCTTTCAAAATGCTATTTGGTAAGGATTAGATGGGGAATGGCGTTTCTAAAGAGTAACGTTTTCTCTGTGGAGTAAGTTGGAAAGGAAGAATATGCATTTTTAAAGCATTTTCTTTTGCCAAACTGCTTATACTCTTTCCTTCAATTACTTATGGTCCTCGGCCTGATTAATAGACTCCAGCTCTTTCTGAACTCTGGTAAGTTTCAAGCTGATGTTTACAACTTAATGTTAAACACTGACTCTTGAGTAGCTACAGTCAAATGAGGTTGACCTCATGAGCCCAGGGCAACAACAGATCCTATCAGCTAAGTTTGCTAGAAGGTTTCTTATCTAAATAAAAACCATCTTTCAGGGTAAGGAAAACACTAAAGTGAAGAAGCAGAACTTTTAAACGTACCATTTCCGATTAGAAACTATTTAAAACAAAAAGCCCTCGAAGCTTTTGAAAAAGAAGAAAACCTCAAAATATTAGCCAAAAAATATGTGTGTGCTTAATTGGACAAAATCCCTCAAGCCATCTGTGTACTGTATTGTCTAACTCCCTAACAAGAGGATAGCCAAAGCTTGGATGCTCTCTGGGTAAGGAGAGAGTACTGTCTTAGGGATGGAATGTGTCACAGATCCAATGAAACTAGTGTGTGTGGCTTACTGGTATGTGCCTGTTGTTTTTTGTTCTAAACATTAGGACAGGGTAAGATTGAATAACTGGGCAGGATCTTAACCTCTGAAGTATTGTCCAGAAGTCTCCCTTGAGGTGTCAGAGGATGACTAATGGTTACCGAAAAGAAGGTTTTGGGCCAAGACCTCTCTGACATTTGCTTCCTGCTACTGTTTTTGGAATCACAGCTTTATTCCTCTTTAGAAATTTCTTTGGAAGGCAGATGTCACTCATTTCCTGTTCCAGTTTTGCCAACATCTCATGGCTATTTCAGAAGTCATCATTTTAACTGGTAAAGAATCTTATTTGTGTCTTGATCATAAAAAAAAAATAAAATAAAATAAACAGAAATCCAGTGTCCCCCTTTGTGAGCTCAGAACTGGATTCCGTTCCTCTGGGATCCCCATGTTGATGAGCACAATCTTGTTCACGAGGTTGTTAATAAGAATTTACCCTGTGTATTGTTGTATAGTTTGCAAGGCACTTCACAATACTACTAATAAAAATAAAAGTAATAAAAATGATCATTTACTGTCTACCCAATTCCTATTGTGACATTCTTCAAAAAGCTAAAAGAGAGTTCTCCTACCTCACGTCGGGCCCAGGGCAGAAGTACCTGATCATTATTTACAAGCGCACATTATAATACAAACAATGAGCTGTAGCACCACATAGAAGCCAGTGCTGGGATAGACTGAGTTGCCCTTAATGAACTTCCTGGTACCAAAACAAATTTTGTTGTTCTAACAGTTCACTCATGCTTTGCTTCTGCCTGGTTTTCATTATGATAAATGGAGATGAATGTTGTCTTTCCCTAGTGACCCATTAAAAAAGCTCTCGCTGGCCATCACTTCCCTGGAGCCAACAGCCAGCTCCCTAATTGCTTACTACCAGAGTTATGTCTCTGCAATCAGCAGCAGCGGGAGCACATTCCCCCTCCCCAAACTGTACAAAGTTGCAAAACTTTGACTTCATTTGTCAAATACATTGCAAACTGGGAATTAACTATGGATGTGGGCTTTGCGCTTCTAAGATAGGCTTTAAAGATCAGCAATAAAATAGCTTCATGTAGACTTGCCGCTAACCTTTCTGTTTTTGAGACTATGAAAAAAAAAAAAAGAATTTCAAAGCTTTTTGTGTGCCTGCAACATTGTTTTGTGGAGTAACAAAGTGGGTATAAAATGCTTGTCATGGGCAAGAAGGGATGGGAGCCCCTAGGACTGAGAATCAAAACCCAGGTTTACTTCCTATTTCTCTCACAAGCAACCGCCTTTCCTGAGTGGATTGCGGGTGGAGGCGCACAGTCAGGGAAAAGTAGTAATAAATTGGGCCTTGCCTTGTTAAAAACTGTAACAGTGCTAGGATAACATCGGAGATAGCCTGGCAAAACTGATGACTTGGGGAGAGCTTTAGAGTTTAGCGACCGTATAGGAAAATGCTGGCATTGTAATTCCCAACATCTCCCTTCTACTTTGTGTTTATGAAACAAATTTAACATTCCACCCAAACCACTCCACTGTAAGAAATATAAGAAAAGCAAACAAGCAAATCAAAAGCTTTTTCATTTGTACGTTTTTGGTATAACTATGCCACATTCCTCTTTGAAATACAAACTCTCTCTAGCCCCTATAAGGGTGGGGAGATTTACTTCAAAATGTATTTCAAAACCTTTACTTCACCTCATGTTAAGGAATGCACCATGGCTGAAAGCCAAAGGGAGTTTCACTCCAAACACCCCTCTTGGAGGGCTCTTCAAGGGGAGACTAAGGTCCCTTCAGGTATTCAACCCATCAAGCTGACTAATGGGTGTTCCTAACCTGACAGGCCACATGTTCTTATTAAAGAGGTGGTTTTGATGATAGAGTTCTTTCAGTGTTCCATAAGTTCCTCTGGCATCACACCTGCACTTTTTAAAGCATTCAGCCACAGCAGTAACCTTCAGGCTGTATTGTAAATTAAATATCCCGGCCACATACACAAGCTAAATTATAAACACAAGCATTTTCTCTGTACCTCAGCCAACAAACTATACTGGAAAGAAGTTCCAGTCCATCTGAATGTCTGAGGAGGTTAAAGCTTGGAGAAGTTCACTTACTGACTGAACTTATCAGGTAGCACCGTTTCTTCAGTTACTTTCGTGGTACTTGCATTGGTCTGTGGATATGAACTTCCATTAGCAATAGGTAAGCAGGGCTAGAAAGGCCCTTTAAATTATTTAGTACCACTGTCTCAAGTAGAAAAAGGTTGTGAATGGAAAACAAATGGCAAGACTGTGGTTAGAATCTCTTTTATTAAGATGTTCATAAACATGTGTTTGGGATTTTAATCCCTGTTATTTCAAAGTAGAGGTAAATTCATATATATCTGGTCCATGTAACAAGTGTTTGCTGATCACCCCTGCCATAGAAAGAACATGATAGGTGTTCTGTGAGGATATAAAATATTTTCAGTATGGTCCTTGATCTTTTATTAAATACAGTCCAGTAGGTTAAGAAGACATACACAGACTATTAATATCAAGAACTAAGTTTCTACAGGATTAGAGGGCAGAGTAAGTGGTAACTGGCAGCACAGCACTAGAGAAATTGAGAGACATTTGAAATCATAGTTGCCTGGGAGGTTCAGGGAAGGCCTCACTGAGAAAGTGGGAATAAGGCTGGGTGATGAAGAATGAAAACCATGTGGATGTCTCAGATGCATGGCTAAACTGGCTCATGTGTAAGATCTAGATTACAGAGTAATGGGGAAGAAAGGTGAACAGGGCTGTATTATGGGGCTTTCTGAACACTAAAGTGAGGTGTTTCGATTTTTACTGTTGGAAAAAGAGAAACAGATACACCTATGTGTGTATGTATGTGAGTGTAGTCGTGAACATCTCCCCTGCCTCATTCCAAAAAGGATTTGAAAAATAAAAACCATATTTGAGGTAGCAATGGAAAACTTTTTCTTCAGATTTTATTTTATTTTATTTTATTTTATTTTATTTTATTTTATTTTATTTATTTTATTTTATTTTATTTTTTTAGAGTAAGTTTAGGTTCACAGCAAAATTGAAAGGGAAGAATGGAGATTTCCAGTATCTCCCTTACCCCCACATGAAGATAGTCTCTCCCATTATCAACACCCCCGACCAGAGTGGTATATTCGTTACAACCAAGAAAACTACACTGACACATCATAATCACCCAAAGTCCACAGGATTCACTCTTGGTATTGTATACTCTGTGGAATTTGGAGAAATGTATAATGACAGGTATATATCATTACAGTACCATACAGAGAAATTTTGTGCCCTAAAATCCTGTTCTCCATCTATTCATTTTCCCTGCCCCAACCCCTGATTTATCTACTTTCTCCACATAGCCTTGCCTTTTCCAGAATGTCATATAGTTGCAATCATATAGTAGCATGCTTTTTCAGATTGACTTCTTTCACTTAGTAATACACGTTTAAGGTTTCTCCATGTCTTTTCATGGTTTGACAGTTTATTTATTTTTACATTAAATAATATTCCATCATCTGGATGCACCACAGCTGATTTATCCATTCACCTACTGGAAAATATCTTGGTTGCTTCAAGATTTCATAATTGTGAATAAAGCTCCTAGAAACATCCACATGTAGCTTTTTTTGTGTGTACCCAAGTTTTCAACTCCTTTGGGCAAATACTAAGGAGCAACACTGCTAGATGAGTATACCAAGAACAGTGTAATTTTGCAAGAAACTGCCAAACTTCTTCTGGAGTGCTCTCCCCATTTTGTATTCTCACCAGAAATGAATGAAAACTCTTGTTGCTCCATATCCTCACCAGCACTGATGTCAGTATTCTGGAACTGGGTCATTAACAAGGTGAATGGTGGTATAGCACGGTTGCTTTTTTTATTTCCATTCCCCTGATGACATATGATGTGGAGGATTTTTCCATGTACTCATTTATCATCTGTACATTTTCTTTGGTGATATGTCTGCTAAGGTATTTGGCTCATTTTTAAATTGGGCTGTTTTCTTATTTTTGAATTTTAATAGTTCTTTATATTTTGGATAACAACTGTTTATCTCAAATATGCGTTTTGTGAATATTTTTTCCTAGTCTGTTGCTTGTCTTCTAATTTTCTTGACATTGTCTTTTGCAGAAAAGAAGTTGTTTTTTTTTTTTTTGTTTGTTTTGAATGAAGCTCAGCCCTCAATTATTTCTTTCATGGATGGTGCCTTTAATGTTGTATCCAAAACTTACTGTCATACCCAAGTTCATGCAAGCTATCTTCCATAAGTTTTACCGTTTTGCATTTTACATTTAGGTCTATGATCAATTTTGAGTTAATATTTGTGAAGGACATACATTCTGTATGTAGGGTCATTTTCCTTTTTTTTTTTTTTTTTTTTTTTTAGCATGTGAATGTCCAGTTGTTCCTGCACCACTTGTAGGAGACATTGTTCTATTGTACTGCCTTTGGTTCTCTGTCAAAAACCAGTGGACTATTTATATATGGGTCTATTTCTAGGCTCTTTATTCTGTTCTATTGAGCTATTTGTCTATTCTTTTGCCATACCACACTATTTTGAATATTGCAACTTTATAATAGATCTTATCAGTCTTTCACTTTTGGTCTTCTCCATAAATATCATGTTGGCTCTTCTGAGTCTTTTCCCCCTCCATATAAACTTTAGAATAAGTTTGTGGGTAATTGTAAAATAAACTAGGATTTTGATTGGGGTTATATTGAATTTATAGAACTGACATCTTCTCCACTGACTCAATAGTGAATCTTCCTTTTCTATGGACCATGGAATCTCTGTTTAGTTCTTTGATTTCATTCATCAGAGTTTTGTAGTTCTCACACATTTCTTGTACATATTTTGTTATAATTACACCAAAGTATTTCATTTTGTGGAGTGCTAATGTAAATGTTTTTGTGGGGTTTTTTAAAGTTCAAATACCACTTTATTCATTGGGGTATACAGGAAAGTGATTGACTTCTGTACATTAACTTTGTATCCTGTAACCTTACTATAATCATTTATTAGTTCCAGGAGATTTTTTGTCAATGTTTTCATATTTTCCACTAAGATGATCATATCATCTGTGAATAGTTTTATCTCTTTCTTCCCAATCATATATCTTTTATTTCCTTTCCTTGCCTTATTGCATTAGCAAGTACTTCCAATTAGAAGCTGAAAATAAGTGGTGAGAGGGGACATCCTTGTGATCCACCTGTTTACTAGTTCTTAGAGGGAAAGCTTCAAGTTTCTAATGGTAAAAATGATGTTAGTTGTAAGGTTTTGTTAGATTGACTTGATTAAGTTGCAGAAGTTCCTCTCTCTTCCTAATTTACTGAGAATTTTTATCATCAATGGGTGTTGGATTTTGTCAAATGTTTTTCCATATCTATTATATATGATCATGTGATTTTTTTCTGTTTTATCTTAATGTAACAGATTATATTAATTGATTTTTGATTGTTGAGCCAGTGTTGCATACCTGAAATAAATTCCACCTGGTTAAATGATTAAGGTATCTTTATGTCCTGGAATGTGGTCTATTCTGGTGAATCATCCAAAGAGCTTGAGAAGAATTCTCCTGTTTTTGGATGAAGTAACATATGGATGCCCATTATATTTAGTGCACTGATAGTGGTATTGGGTTCTACTATGCCCTCACTGATTTTTCTACCTGACGCATCCGTCTGTTTCTCTTAGAGGGGTGTTGAAGTCTCAAATATAATAGTAGATTCATTTATTTCTCTTTGCAGTTCTATCAACTTTTGGCTCATGAGTTAGATGCTCTGTTGTTAGGTACATACATGTTAAGGATTTTTGTGTCTTCTTAGAGAATTAACCCCTTTAGCATTAGGTAATCCCCCTTTATTATCCATAACGTCTTACTTTGAGGTCTGCTCCTCTTTTTAAAAAATTTTTAATGTTAATTTATTGTTGAGAGAGAGAGAGAGAGAGAGAGCGAGAGTGAGCATGAGTTGGGCAGGGACAGACAGAGATGGAGACACAGAATCCAAAGTAGGCTCCAGGCTCTGAGCTGTCAGCCCAGAGCCCGATGCAGGGCTAGAACCCACAAACTTTGAGATCATGACCTGAGCCCAAGTCAGATGCTTAACCGACTGAACCACCTAGGTGTCCCAAGGTCTGCTCTTCTTGAAATTAATATGGCTACTCTTACTTTCTTTTAATTAATGCTAGCATTAATCCAGACATTTACTTTTAATTTATATGTGTCTCTAAATTTAAAGTGGATTTCTTGTAGACAACATGTATTTGGGTCCTGCTTTTTTATTTACTCTGTCAGTCTCTGTCTTTTAACTGGTGCATTTGGACCATTAAAGTTGAAAGTGACTATTGATACAGGTTGATGAATATCCACAATATTTCTTGCCCTTTTGCTTTGCTCCTATTGTTCTCACAATACTGAGGGGGCTTCTATGACTGGGTCCCCCTGGACATTTTAACTCTCAGAATTGTCCACACTGAGCTTACAGCAATTGGACAATTAGAGTTCAAGTTTCCCTACCCCAGCACTTGTTCCCACAGTGATTTCTACTTGTGAGCCATTGCTCTGTAAGCCATAACAACTATTCACCTATCTCTTCAATCCTGAGGGCAGTGATTTGCCTTGTGTCCCCACCTCTTTTTTGGATCCTAGAATAGTTGTTGATTTCTCAGTCCGTTCAGCTTTTTACTTGTTGCTAGGATGTGATAGCAACATCCAAGCTCCTTGCTTACAGAACAAGAAGCTGTAAGTCTGAAATACTTTAAATTTCTCAGAAGGAAGAAGGGTATGAGAATAGGAGTATATTATCAACTTGATATCTTCTCTCTTTGAAAAGATTGGTCTGGTTGTTGCAGGATAAACTGGGAGTAAGGGAAGACTGGAAAAGAGGAAAAATTTTGGGGCAACATTATAATACTCTCTCACATAAAGAAGAAGCAAGTTTATTATCCTAGTCAGCATGGGCTACCATAGTGAAATACCATAGAATGGGTACCAGAGACTACCATATTTGTTTTCTCACAGTTCTGGAGGCTATAAAACTGAGATCAGTGTGCCAGCATGGTCAGGTTTTATCAAGAGTGCTCTTATGGTCTGCAGGTGGCTGCCTTTTCATTATGTCTTAACATGGCAGAGAGAGCGTGAAAACTTTCTTGTGTCTCTTCTATAAAGGCACTAATCCTACCATGACAGCCCCACTCTCATGGCCTCATCTAAACCTAATCATTTCCCAAAGGCCCTATCTCCAAATACCATCACACTGAGAGTTAAGGGTTCAACATACTAACTTGGGGGGACACAATTCAGTCTATGTATTAATCAAGAAAATATAAAAGTTAAGGATATCTTTAAAATTTCAAAGTCAGTCAATTAAGAACATGATAGAATAATGGAATATTGATAGAATATTCCATGATAGAATAATGGACATCACTATTTTTTAAAGGTGGTTCCAAAATTTGATTATGGGATAGAGAAAATAATCATTTCATTTTGAACTAGGTTACATGTGATATAATGCAAAAGAGTACATCTTAGCACTGAAGAAACTTGACTGGAGAACTGATGACTAGAGAGCAGTTGGAGTGAGCACTGGGCAAAGTCTATACTTGAGGCACACTGGAGGTCTTTGGCCCACATAAAGTGAGACTTCCAGACTTCCAAGAATGAGAGCATAAACAATTATTATAAGTGGCTCATAACAACCTAGAAAGACAGGGGAAAATGTCTGTGGGTTTGTAATTAATCTTTATCTTGTTAAGAAGTATATTATCCTCAATGGCCAAAAGACTTATTTAAAAAAAAAAAGCTTTTATAATTAACTAAGTGTAAGATAAACTATATTAAAAGCTAAACGTATTTATTTAGGGTAAGGCTTTTTAGACTTTCAACTACTATGATAGATAATTTCCATGAGTCAGATATTGTATCCCACATTTTTCTACCTTTTTTGACCAAAGAACCATCCTTCTGCTTCAGAGTGTCTCAGACTAATCAGCTCTCTGAGACTCTACTTTGTTGTATACATACACATGCATATTCCCACACACACACTTTGAGCAAACTTTGTTAACTTTGATGAAAGAATGGCTTTAGTTGTAAAGTCATCATGTAAGTGATCCCACAATCTCAAAGTGCTAAGACTGAAATTGTCTTTAGACATAATTTGGTATAAGACTCCCCATTTTGTTATACTTATGTAAATAAGATAACTAAAATACAGAGTGAGATATTTTTCTTTTTTAAAAAAAAATGTTTATTTATTTATTTTAAGGGCAAGAAGGAGCAGAGAGAGAGAGGGAGAGAGAGAGAGAGAGAGATTGAGCAAGAGCAAGAACCCCAAGCAGGCTCTGCGTTGTCAGCACAGAACCCCACATGGGGCTCAGTCCCACCAACCATGAGATCATGACCTGAGCCAAAATTAAGAGTCAGATGCTTAACCAACTGAGCCACCCAGGTGTCCCAAGTAAGAAATTTTTGTTAGGGCCACATGGATCCTAATAGAAGTGTTGGGCCCCACAACCTGGTCTTCTAAGTTACTGATTTTTCTAGTAAATTTCATTGTGTCTGAGACTAAGTGGCCAATCCTCCTCATTCAGCAGGAAAATAAAGACTGTACCATTTTTGACAAGTGCATATAAAAAACTCACACCCAAAATACATCTCTCCAAAAATCATAAAGGAATACCTTTCTCTATGCCACCCAGAATAAACTAAATTAATGCTGCAAAGTAGGTACTAATAAGTACAGAAGAGAACTATGAGACTGTGTTCAAATGAAGAGACTGGTTTGAATTGAATCACAGCCTAGAAAAATCATATCAAATAGACTGTAAAATTACATTCAGTGGTTTAAAAAACTCAGGCTTTCTGATTTTGACTTTACACATACTGTGGATTTACATTGGCTTCCTTCCCCTGGAAATGTTATATTGTAGTTTAGCAGCTGGATGTTTGGTCTGTACTAGAAATAGAGGGCCACTATTATCTTCTATAAATGTAGTCCAATGTTCCCATTTTGTCTGCAGAGGGTACTATAAGCTTTGTATTTCTAGGAACTGTGAGTCTCAGGATACTCTACTTTGTCTTTCAGTTCAACCTGACCAACATTCAATGAGGGTCCTGTGCTCGGTATTGGGTAGGTGGGAATGGTGGACAGAAAACTGTGATAATTCTTGCTTTTTAGCAGCTAATCTGGGAGAAGGGGTGAGAAATCAGAGGAAGAAAATATCTATAATTTGGGGTTGAGTAAGGGACCATAAAAAAAGTAAAAACAAACACTGTAAAGGTTCAAACTAGGAAAAACCACCTCTAAATAGATGGTTTTGGATCTAGGAAGTCTTTATGGAAATCTTACAAATATGGCTTTTGTAATAGACCCTGAAGGATGGATGGCATTTCAATAGGCATAGATGCCAGGAATGGCATACCAAAAAAAAAAAAAAAAAAAAAAAAGAAAGAAAGAAAGTGTTATTTGTGTGTGAGGATTAATTTGTTGGGAGTGCAAGTGTTCAAAGTGGGATTTGGAGTAGTCAAGAATACTTAAAAAGTAGGCTGGGGCCAAAGTGATGTGGGTTTGGAGCTAAGAACATATTGTGTCCCATTTGGGGGAGATTTGAAAACCTCAGAGCATTGGAATAGTCTGAATCTTTTGAAACGATCTTCCAGAAACATCACTATGTCACTGTAGAGGAGTAAGTCTACCTTACTAAGTTATATTAGTAACACAGGATGGTCTGCAGCCAGACAGATAGAGTTAATCAATCCTTCTGAGCTACAGGTGCCAGTAAACCTGACTCCCTGCAATCCGATTTCCAGCTGGTCCTGAATCATGAACATTATGGAACCAGACCACGTACTCACATGTCCAGAGTAGTTGTCAAGCATGCCAATAAAGTGCGAAACTGCCACATTTCCCGTTTCCGGAAGACCCACTTTCTGTTAATCTAAAGCCTTTTATGTTTTACAGACTCCATAGTAAGTCCAGTTTTCAACCAGAAAGAAATCTCAGCCAAGTCATGACAAGGAACATATCTTCCATCCGTGAGTTGTCACCTCTGCATTCCGATTTCCACCTCTGCTGTTTCAACCCCGAAGAACATATGGACCTATTAGAAAATAATCTAAGCAGCTTTCATTCTTTTCATTTAAAAACATTCCCATGATAGAATTCTCATTTGCCTCTACCTGTAGACAGCAAGGCAGAGAGAGTCTTACTTTCATTCCTCTTTGCCACCTCCCTCATGTCAGCAGAAGTCTCTATGGGAATGGCTATATGAACTGACAATTATTAACTTTGTGCTTTCCTCTTCAGGAGGAAAAGAGATCAATAAGAGATCAATCCTGCTGAGATCAATAAGAGTAAAAGGGAAACCAATGGGAGCCTAACCCTTCCTACTGCCAGCTCTCATGGAAAAGAAGCTAAGAGCAAATGCCTGGATGTGACGTGCATATTCTCAGAGGGAAGAAAGTATGTATGGATGTGTGTACCTAAAATAAACAACAGCCATCTACCGGTTATTTTACAAAGAAAGTTAACATAATTTATCTCAAGTCATTGTCATATATAGATTGGGCAGATATTAATATCCCATGAGAAAAAGGAAGCTCAGGGAAGCTAAATAATAATAGTTGAGCGTACAGTATGCCAGAGACCTGAAATAAACATATATTACTACATGCTATAGACTGAATTGTACTCTCTAAAATTCATATGCCAAAACCCTAACCCCAAGTACCTCAGAATGTGACTGTATTTAGAGATCAGAACTCTAAAGAGGTAATTAAGTTAAACTGAGGCCTTTAGTGTGGACCCTAATCCAGTTTGACTGATGTCTTTATAAGAAAAGGAGACTAGGACATAGAGACACCAGTGTAACTGGCACACAGAGGAAAAGACCATGTGAGGACACAACCAGGTGGCAACCATCTGCAAGTCAAGGAGAGAGGCCTCAGAAAAAAACAATCCTGCAGACAACGCTGATCTTGAACTTCTAGCCTCCAGAACCATGAAAAAATAAATGTCTGTTGTTCAAGCCACCCAGTCTGTGGTACTTTTTATAGCAGCCTTAGCAAACAAACACAGCACATTTTAAACATAAAAATAACAGTGAGGAAGAAGTCAATAACTTCATTTACAATTGAGAAAACTAAAAACCATAAGGAATTGAATCTGACTCTAAACCCAGTGATGGCTTATACCAGAACTCAGGCCCATAATCTCTCAGCTATATTCTTCCAAGTGATAAACTGATCAAGAAAACACTAGCAACCTAACTAGGGCACTCTAACTTTTAATTCAGGTTCTCTCCACAAAAGTATCATGAAATTACCTCGGTAGACCCATTGGACATTAAAACAGGATGGGAAACAGCAGAGTTCCAAATGAGAATTAAAATACATGGTTTCTTTTATTATTTCTCAGGATAAAACTAAAAATTTCAGGGCAAATTAATCTTCTCTCCTCGGCATTCTGGAGCAGTACATCTGTTTTTATTTATGGTACTTAAACCTCCATTTTGGCTTATTCCAAAAAGGAGTTTGATCAAGACTCTCTCCCTCTAAGCATCTCCTTTCATTTTATTGTTAGGTAAAAAGTTTCCTAACATAGAAAACTCCCAAAGGGAAGATACTTTCCTGGTATTATTTTAATGAGCTGGTAAAGTTCCTGAAAAATGCTAAAAACCCATAATACCAGAGAAGTCTGCCTGGGAAATGTCATCTTAATTCTGTGAAGCAGAATTTCTAAGATTCCATATAAACTGATCTGATCAAATTAATAGTGACGTTTGTAACAACAGGGATGGACTAAATTACAGCACAGTCATATGGTAGAATATTATACGCCCACTGAGGATAATAAGACACGCAAAGATGTTCATAATATACCCTTGAAAGAAAAAAGCAGACTGCATAGTAGTGTGTACGGTATGAATCCATTTATGTAACAGAAATTCACTAGAAAAAGTTTATGGACCAAATGTTCATATTAGCTGTGTTCAAGCAGAGTCAGGGAACTTCATTTAGGGCTTAACAATTGTTATTTTTTATTTTGTTTTCTAATTTTCCAAAACAGATATATGGTATATGGGTGTTTTGAAGGAAAAGAAACGAAGTAGAATGAGAAGTAAGCAAAAGTCTAGGTTGATCATGATTTTCTGAATAAAGAAATATTTCCTTCAAGAAAGGGTTTAATCTTGGAAGAAGGTTTGTTATTGTCACCACTGAATTTGATTTATATAATTTAAATAACTGAAATTCTGAAAAAGCTCTGTGTGTGTGCATGTACATGTGCGTGTGAGCGCATGCGTGCACATGTGCATAAAGGGCATAATGTCTAAATACACAAAGAACCATTAGCTGTGGGAAACATTCTTGTAAACTCCTAATCCCTTTAGTCTATTTACTACATTGAAGCCAGAATGATCCTTTCTAAAATACAAATCTGATCTTATCTTTCTCTGATTTAAATTTTCAAAGGCTCCTCCACTGGTATGAGGAGAAAGTTCAAATTCCTTAAGTGACTCATAAACTCCTGCCTGACTGGTCCTGGTTTACCTGCCCAGACTCACCTCACACTATTCTCTGTTACTTTCTAAACATGGGCCTGTTAACTTTTGTGTCAGTTCCATTCATCTCTCCTCTTTCTGGTTACAGTGCTCCTTTTCTTGGGAAATTCTTCTTCCAAATCTTTTCTGATTAGTTCTTATTTATCTTTAGTGGTTTACTTAGACATTGTTTCCTCTGCTATGTCTTCCATGAATAACCAAATCTCACATGCCAGATAGATCCGTGAACTTGTCATAGTACTTCCCTCGTATTATCATAATTACCCATTGACATATTTGAGCACTCCATTGGTTCTCTGGAGACCGAATTCTGAAGACCTTTTTTTTTTTTTAACTAGCATACAGAAGATTAAGAGATATTGCAAGTGAAAGAAAGAAAGAAAGAGAGAAAGAAAGAAGAAGAGGAGGGAGGGACAGAGAGAAAAGAGAAAGAGGGAGGGAGGAAGAAAGAATAAACTCACTTGTAGAAAAACAAAACAGAACCATCTTCTCTTTTTTTTTTATTTTTAATTTTTTTTAACGTTTATTTATTTTTGAGACAGAGAGAGACAGAGCATGAACGGGGGAGGGTCAGAGAGAGGGAGACACAGAATCTGAAACAGGCTCTGGGCTCTGAGCTGTCAGCACAGAGCCTGACACGGGGCTTGAACTCACGGATCACGAGATATGACCTGAGCCGAAGTCGGCCGCTTAACCGACTGAGCCACCCAGGCGCCCCATACCATCTTCTCTTTTTTAATTTGAAGGGATGTTCAACTCACAAAAAGTTATGTTTCTGTCTCTCTGACTGGTTGTTGTATTCCTAGTGATTAAGCCTCCTTGGCACAGCTTAGGTTGTCAATAAGAACTTTATCAGAAGCTGTTCATGTAGTTTTCCACTCTTCAAACACTTATTGTCATTGTGGGCTAGCACTGATTACACCTGATAGGCACATAGGGCACGAGTGTGTCTCTGCATATACGTGTATATAATAAGAGACTATAGCATTGTGAGGGCTACAACCAGTAAATAAGCAGACAATAATCAGACATTGAGTTAAGTGCAAAAAAGAGTGATGTGGTAATACACAGAAAGAACACTTAACTCAAAATGGTGGCATTTATTAGGTCGACAAGTTTCTAAAATTATGGTAGCCTGTTAAAATTATAGCACTCTCCAGATAACTATTTTTCAAAAAGAGTTTGGTTATAAATTGGAACTAGTAGGTCGTTCTAAAGAATTTTTTTAAAAATAAAAATAAACTAATGGTAATGTTGAGGATCTGTTAGCAAACCTTGATTAACTGAAAGACATCTACTTAAGTAGGCATAGACTTACAACCAGCTACGGAACGATGAATTCATCAGTGGGAAGACAAGCAGATCTGTCTTCTAGCCACGTGGGATGGGGCAAGGGTGAGACATGTTATAAGAGAAAAATAGACAAATAAAATCTGCAAATTCCAAAGGGAAAACAGATTCTCCTTGTAAATATTTCCCCTTAGGACTTCTGACATCCTTTAGGGAAATGATAGTTTTAACAACCCTGGCTTTCATGCTGTTGCGTTTTCAAATATCTTTTCCAGAACCAGAGGGTAAATGGAATGGTCTTGGCTGCCAAATGCTGATGGCTTGAAATCTTTCATAGAGAAAAAAAAAAGAGTCAATTAAATCATCACCTCATAATTTTTGCATATGAAATATTACACCGAGAGACCAAGAATTTGGTGTGAGTAGGATATCAGCAAACCAGATTTGATCTTATTAAGAAAGGAAAAAAAAAATATGTGCTATCTTTTCTTCATATTTTTCTCCAAGAAAAATACTCTTCTGGGGATTTACTCTCTACTGGGGGGATGGGGGAATGTTTGGTGGCAAAATATAGACAAAGCATAGCTGATTTATGAGAAGCATTTATTACTTACAGGTCAGGAATTAGGGAGAGATTCATGAAGACAATAATAGTTGTGCTGGTCTTTGGAAAAAAAAGATGTGATTTGGAAATGAGGAGTGGGTGCTCACATAATCAAAGGTTTATTAAACTAAAAGAATGAATGAATAAAATAAGTTTAATATTATATAAAATGAAATAAAAAATGAATACCTATTTCATACTTTCATGAGTTAGTGAATTCCTTGTATTTTCTTGTCATTGGAATTTCTCTAATTCTTATCCAAATAATTTTTATTATTTCTGAGAGAAAAGTAGACAGGGCACCAACAAGTATGGCTATGTGAGAAAGCATATCATTGGGGAAGGGGAAGTAAGACGGCATAAAGGAGGGGACATTTGGTTTTAATCTTGACAGACGGATAAGATTGACAGCTGAGGATGGATAGAAAAAGGCATTGTAAGTGAAGTAACCATGACTGAAAATAGCATGCTATGTATTGGGAAAGGAGTTTCAGTTGGCTGTAACTGAGGCTGACCATAGGAAAATGGGAAATTGGGCTAGAGAAGAGGTTTACATTGTGAACATACTTGAATGAACATAGACACTAACCCTGACCTGCAACATCTTTTGTGGCTTGAGTCAAAACGAGGGGCTCACTGTCTTCTCTGCCATTTTGGAAGGTCTTGTGGCATTTCCAAGGCCTTGGCCTTCTTTATATATCATTCTGATCTGCATCACTCTTTCCAATAGACAGCATCATGCCCTGAAGCTGATGTCTTCAGAGGTACAGAATATTCTTTACTAGACATATGAAGAAGGAGCTACCCATGTAATGAGGGAAATGTGAGACAAAAGCCATAGATTCTAGTTCTGGTTCTGCTGGCATCTTGCTGACCAATCGATATTTCTGAATCTGCTACTTCCTCTGCTGGGTGACTTCTGGCTTGCTATGTTTACATATCTAGATTATATAAATTCCAAGAATGATATAATCAAGTCAACCCATTTTAGATTCTAAATTAAAAAATTTTTAAAGGGTGCTTCAGTATATAACAAGCCTTACCCAGACATCCTTTGGCTATCCCTACCTTGCTTCATTCACTGAAGAATAATTCATTCCTGTTCCAGGATCTTCCTCACATGTCAATAAGAGATTGTATTCTACAGCAGAAATAGCAGTGATCTAGAAGTCAATACTTCAATCTTTTGGATATTACTGGAATGAGCTAGGGTACAACCAGTACCTTTGGAAAACCCTTTGGTTAAGATTATGATTGCTATATTCTTGCCGGGCCTGAAACTCTGCCCCAAGGTTAAGTCTACAGATAAAAAGTCCACTGGAAGTAAGCAATTAGAAAAATTTGAATACAGAAGTTTGTGTGTGTGTGTGTGTGTGTGTGTGTGTGTGTGTGTGTGTTTGTGTGTGTGGTGAGGGGAGGTGGGGTATTTGCATTCTGCTTCTTGATCGAATATTTTCCCTTAGAGTTCAGGCGTGATGGTAGGTCTCTACGATATGCTCCTGTTCTCTACTTTGCTGGTCTTTCAATCCTCTGCCTCAATCGCTGGTCACTACATGTATGGCTCATTTATCCTGAAGGGAGAAGAAATTCACAGCATAGATCATTTATGGGATTTCATATTCTGTTGGATTCAGTATATGATAAATCCTAATCTGTCTTAATGTAATTGTCTCATGTGTACAAGGGGAATAATAGCAATGCTTATTTTGTTATTATTTTATTTTAATTTTTAAATCCAGAATGTAATTTGTAGAAAAAATGACAAGTTTCTAAATTACAAATCTAATATATATTTACTACATTCCCACTGCTTTTTCTATTGAATCTCAGAGCTCAAAAAGATCTTAAGAGTCACCTGGCCAAATCTCCATCCTCTGTTCTGTTGCTTAAATCCTCTTCAAAGTTCCATCAATGGTCATGTGACTTCTGACTGAATACCTCAGTGACAGGAAATTCACTATCTTCCTGAGCAGCCCATTCTAGCTTTAGAAAGCTCTGGCCTTTCCAATGCCCTTGATTGTGCTAACTAGAATGTGTCTTAGAACTTCTAGCAACTGGTCTTCAATCCACTGGTCATGACCATTCCAAATAGGCGTAAGGTAACCCTTCAAACATAGGCACATTGAATCAATGAGTCTTTTCAGTAGAAAATGTTGTTCCTTTAAGAATAGTTTCATCATGGGCTTCAGATGTCTTAGCTCTGAAGGCAGATAGGTGGCAGCACTCTCTCTCATGGAATCTGCCCCCATCTTCTCTCTGTGTGTCCCTTGCTTTGTTCTTTAGATCCTTTCCAGCTGTCCTGTCAGTCAGGAGTGGTCCCTCCATAGTCTAAAGGATTTTGTTCAAGGAAGTAGTGTATCATGTGGCAATGTCATTTCTTGTTCCTTCATAAATCAGACAGCCATGACTGCTGCAGTGAAATTCTACTTAGTAGTATAAATTTAAGCCACCTCAGCTGCTCTCTCAGGAAAGAAAAAAATTTTTTTTACTGTTGCTTCTTTAGTTACAGAAGCTTGGGGATCATCCCAAAAAATATTTCAAAAAGAGGCATTATTTCCAAAGGCTAAATAAATAGCACACACATGGGATGCAAAAGATTTGTTGATTCTGTAGAGCCAGCAACAGCATGGTAAATATATCTGATTCCTGACAATAACCAAAACAAGTCCCTAAGACAGCTTGGATAATGGGAAATAGATTTTAAAAGAAATTATCCTCTGGATTTCTCCTTAGCACATTCATTGCCAGCAGTACACAGTTATGTGTTTGTCATGGAGCCACATCTCTAAGCCATGATGCATTGTGCAGGTGGTATGAGATATTGTATGCTGAGGGTGCTATGGCCCCTGTTATTCTGGAACAGAAGGCACGTTTTGTTTGTGGATTCACAACCAAAAATTTAACATTATATCTCTCTACAGCCTATTTCCTGAAAGGTTTCTCTCTTTGACTTGAATGATCTTGTCTTTGTGATTAAAGCCAAATGACTCAGGACATCGGAATGGTGCAAATTGGCCCTAAGAGATCAGAAAAGTGCTTTAATGCCAGAGAAAACTTGCAAATGCCATAGACATGCAACCTCATTTATACACATACACATTAACCTAAGCACAACAGATTTGAACAAATCAGTGAAAATAAATGTGTTTAGCTTATCTTTCCTATGAATTGTCAGGGTGTGACAATACAGTGGTCAATTCTACAGATATTTATGGACTGACCCTCTTATTATTTCACATGTAGTTGTTCAATAATTATATGAAACTTTATCAGAAAATTTTCTACTCAGCAAAGAGAATTTCTAATAAGAGGGAAGCTACTTTAAGCAAGTTATGCCCTTAAACATTGTGGCCTGTCATACTGAACTATTCACATTTTCTCAGTTCAATATCACTTGCACACCGATGCAGATTTCTGCAATGTAATAACGATAATAAAATGGTTACCAGGTATTGTATCACTGTGCTAAGCACTTTAAATAAATTGTCATGTTTAGCCTTCTTAATATCACTCTAAGGCAGGTGCTAATAATCTCATTTTGGGTGAGAAAACCCAAGCTTCGATAAGGATTTCAGGCCTTTCTAACACTACTCCTTCCCACTGCTAGTTTATTTTTATGTAAGCATAAGGAGGGAAAGAACTATACGTGGTTGTGGATATACGTCTTCATGTATCACTTGAGGTTGTTGCGTTCCTCTCTGTAAATTGTTCATTGTTTTAGGACAGAGTAAATATTTTTAACTTTTCCTCTAATACAGACATCTGCAAACTTCTTATGTGGTAATGGGCCAGACTATTATAAAAATAGATGCAGAAACCTTAGTGCCACTGTGACTTATGTAGGAAGAAACTACTGGATTCTATACCACTCATCCCTATCCAAAACACACATGGGAGACTTGGAATACAGTTTGACCAAGTCCTCGCTTAAGAAAGCCAAGATAACTGTCATTCATTTCAATAACTGGGAAGATTCAACACAGTCACTTCTTTGACCTCACATTTAAGGAAAGGCTAGTTAGACAAACAGAGGAGAGGAAAACCCAAGGGGCCTGGTCCTTCCAGTGCCTATGAACACAGACTCCTCTAAAACAACAGAAATCAATGGTACTGATGTTACTTTTAACCACATGTTCCCCTGGAATAAATACCAATTTTTAAGCCAAAATACTTAAGCCCAGAAGTACAATGTGAGTATTCCATATTCAGAATACTTGGAGAGGTTAAGCTTAGTTTCTAGAACCGAAAAATTATCAAAATACTCAACAGTATTGGTTCAATGATTTATTGATTTATTCTTACATGAAAATGTTCCTCTATCCCTACATCCATACATATCGTGATGCTTACAGTCATTTACAATACTTTTAATTTGACACTTTGCAATAGTAAGCAGACAAATGACCTGAGTCTATCTTCTACTGGCACAACCTCAGTCAAGTAGCTGTACTGCCCTCTTAGTTTTAATAACCCCATTGATGAAATAGCAATGATTATCCTTGCATGGTCTACCTCAAGGATTTCTGTAAGGAACAAATGGAAGATATTACTGAGAATGAACACACACACACACACACACACACACGCATATCCACAAACCCACAACTAATGTTGCTATCATTATTTCTATTTAAGTATGTTTTCTCTCCTCCATGATGACAAGAACCTGTCATATCTTTCTTATTACCTTGAGTGTTTAGGAAGGGACGCATTCCCTGGATGTTAATGACAGTGACGAAAATGGAATTTAACATGCCTTGTCCAGTAGACACAATTCTGCGAGTAGTCACCATCACTGGGAGCAGGAGGTGGCAGAAACCTGCTGATTAGGAAAGGTTCACAGTTGGTCTACTTCTATAAAACAAGTAAGAAGCTACCAAGTCAGTTCAAAGTCTTTTCCATTAGCTGCCACCTCCAGAAAAGCTATGGCATTCAATACCAGGTTGCTGGTGAAAACAAAGGGAGTGATTTAAGAAGCCCGCATCAAGTATCTTGATAGCATTGGACATGAAATCAGCACACAAATGTGTCATCTTGATAATGAGAACGTCAAAGAGATTTAGGAAAAATTAAAATTAATTAAAATATTATTGGGGGGAAGACCTGGAAAACTTTCTTAATAACTAACTAAGTTTGCCTCTTCTTTTTTCTAACTCATCCAAACCCTTCTTTAAAGCAACTTACTGGATTCCCAAATATAGCATGAGCAATAACTCTAAAGAAGCTGTGATGAGTCCATCAAGGACTTTCTCTCATAAGCATCATTTTTTAGGGCTGAGTAGGCCTGACCTCAGGACTCATCTTAAAAGTCAGAGCTTTCCCCTTTCATGAAAGCCTGCTATGTCTGATCAGTCCCAGATACATAGCAAAGATAAATAAGGTCATAGTTAAGTATGGGTCTCTAGTGTGAAGTCCATCCAGGGGTGGGGTGATTTTTCCTGTGCGTGGTCTGGCTGGGTGGCTGCTACAAACACATGTTGATTATTTTAAGTCTGCTGAAGTGCCTGAAGCCTAACTGGCCTTTCAGAAAAGCGTTCTAAGGAATCATTTTCCAAGGAAGAGTGGGCTGCGTCAAAAATGCAAGACAAAAGGAAGCAATGTCTACAAAATCCCAGTTAAAATGCTAGAGCAAAGATTGGCTGGTTATAAAACTGGAAGGAGTTTTAGGCATCATTTAGTCCAAATCCCTCAATTCTATAAAAGAAGAAACTGAGACCCAGAATGGGAGAATGATTTTCCTAAAGTCACTTGGAAACCTCAGTCCTCAAGACCCTAACTAGGGATCTTTGCCTTACACCAGGCTAGCATCCTCCAGATGGTTAGTCTAAACAATGCCAAACTGCAGGCATCTGGAAACTGATGCTTACACAACACCCAACATGAAATGTTTCCAAATAATCAAAAGTTGCAGTTAAAAAGTTAACATAACAACAACAACAACAACAAAACACTTGGGTGATTTCAGAGATTTCATACTATTTTTGTAAATGCTTTAATCTGGTGGAGAAATAATCAGAAAAAAAACCAAGATTGATTTCCTTTCTTATGCATCTTTGCAGCTTATAAAATAATAATAATTTGCCTCTGGCTCTGTTTATTTTTTGGCATTTCTTAAGCCTGGAAAAGTAAAATTAAATTGGCCTATTTCACTTTGTTTTTAAAGTCTTCCTTTTTTGAATTTTTTTGTTATTGTTTTATAACAATTAGATTTTCAACACTGTTTTAATGCCTGAATCCAAAGAAAACACATTTTCTCTTTTATAATTTCCTTTTTTTAAAAAAGTGGTTTTCTCTTCTTTGTAAAAATTTTATTCCTGCATTATGTATAAATCTTTCCCATCCACAGTTTTTAAAAATGAAGTCCATACTTAAAGCTCAAATTGTACAAATCTGTAATATTCATTCCAACAAATGTCTATCCCCTAGCTCTCCATCTGCTGCTTGTCCCTCTATCTCTCCATGCAGCCATTCATACATCCAACTGTTCATTAACTTTCTTTCTCTTAGCCTGTTTACTTAAAAATGAGATTCTTGGGGCGCCTGGGTGGCGCAGTCGGTTAAGCGTCCGACTTCAGCCAGGTCACGATCTCGCGGTCCGTGAGTTCGAGCCCCGCGTCAGGCTCTGGGCTGATGGCTCGGAGCCTGGAGCCTGTTTCCGATTCTGTGTCTCCCTCTCTCTCTGCCCCTCCCCCATTCATGCTCTGTCTCTCTCTGTCCCAAAAATAAATAAAAAAAAAAAAATGAGATTCTTGAGAATTCTTGCCATTCTTTTCTCATAGTATTGTTATAACGAACTGAAATGAGAATAGCTAGGTAAACTGAACAGATCATATAGACATTAATTGTTCTATTATCTGGGTCTGGTTTTTCTTTTTCTTTCTCTCTTTTTTTTTTTTTTTGTTTTAATGTTTTCATTTATTTTTGACAGAGAGAGAGAGACAGAGCATGAGCAGGGGAGGGACAGAGAGAGGGAGACACAGGATCCGAAGCAGGCTCCAGGCCCTGAGCTGTCAGCACAGAGACCGACTGTGGGGCTCGAACTCACAGACCGTGAGATCATGACCTGAGCCGAAGTTGGACACTCAACTGACTGAGCCACCCAGGTGCCCCTGGGTCTGGTTTTTCAATCAGTGAAATGCATGTCCTTAGGAAAAGCTGAATGAATATTTGCCGGGTGTTTTAAACTGCAAAATGAAAAATGTCAGTGAGAAGAGAATCTCTAAATTTTTATTTCAAACATCAGTACTTTCCATAAGTCAAGCAGTGTTTTAGGTGATTTACAAGCACTAACTCATTTAATCCACATAACAATCTGATAAACTAGGGACTATTGTCAGTAGGTAATATTATCAATGAATCGTCATACCTATTTGGGGAAACTGAGGTGCCGAGCACTAAAAAGAAATTGCCCAAGTTAATGGGGTTAGAAACAACAGAGTATAATTCAAATGCAGGCATTCTGGCTCAGAGGAATGTGATTTTTAAGCTATGATGCCTAACTAAACTCCTGCTACTTAGCTCTGGAGAGAGAAATGACCAAATAGGTAATACTTTACTAGAAGTAGGGATGAAATAAACGTGCCTTGTGGTATTATTCTTCTGTATTCTTCCATAAAGACAACCCAAAAAACAAAAACAAAAACAAAAACAAAAAAAACGGTATCACAACCAGCTAACCCCCCCCCCATGTAAAATACAATAATCCATCTTTAACCAATGTTGGGGAGAATGGCTGGGTACCTGAAAAGTATTCGAGTAAATAATTCATTCTGACCTTATAATGTAATATCAGGTTATATGAAGGAGGTCATTACTTGACCTATAAAAGTGCCTATAAGTATTAATGATATTTTCACTAAAATAAAATAGATCTCCATAGTAGGTACTGTTAATATTTAGTGAATCTTAAATGCACAATAGACTATACTACTAATTTCATCCATCATTCCTCTCAGGATTTGACTTTGCTGCTTTTCCCCCTCCCACTCTGATCCTTCTCCCCATGTTGGTACATGTGTTCTGCGCACAAGACATTCTCTGTGTTGGGTCTAAGCATCCACCCTCCAATCTGACATCACATAATACAGTTCTCATACCAGGTTTCTTCCAACTTCTCTACCCACATTGTTCCCTGAGGCCCCTGTACTCTATTCCTTGCCTTTCATTTGAGGTGGCTTTTCTATTCCTGTCAGCAGGTTCCCTCTATTTGCATATATTTCTAGAAGAGTGAGTCAGATTTCTCACAGTTCCCATCATCTGGAACCCAAATTTACAGTACCATACCCAATAAGAGAGAAATGTTACCCCTATCCTCAGAGGGATAATTATCATATTTAGCAAGAAGAATTGGAAAGCCATCTCACCCAGGATACCCCAAAGCAAAAACAGGTGACTGGTATTCCCTTTGACTCCTATTCTTACAGAATGAAAAGTCAGAGTGAAGGACTTAATGCAAAGTCAGGATTTGGAAGAATGGAGATTCATATTTGAAGAGCTTTTCCAGCCAAGCTCCGGAATTCAGAAACCTCCATTTCTTCTTTCCAGTTGACACACCCAAAGGGGAATTTTCATTGCTCCATGTTTCCATGTTTAGACGTCCTCACAGTGAGTGGCGTACCCAAATGAGCAGTCACAGCTCAGACCAATGGTATTTTTGACCTAATCTTTGTAGGGCCCTGCATAAGGTTTGGTACTCAGTGAATACCTCCAGAATTCATTGAAATTCTATGATTCTTAGAATGGGGACCCTGTGTTCTGTTGCAATTTTATGGTGATTTTTATTTTTGTTTGGTTTTCTTTTAGTTTCCTTACAAAGTCTATTCTTTAAAAGCCCAAATGTATCTCTGCTGATATGAGAGAAGGAAATGATGATGTATCTGGACCTTGGCTAAGAATGTCTAGGGAGAGGAGGGAGGAAGCAAGAGAGAAATTTCCAGGAAGCAAAGAGGAAGGTAGAAAGCTTGAAATTACCACTTACTCATGAAGTCATTTACAGGCCTTTTAAATTTTTTAGGTTTTTGCACTAAAGTGCTGGCCTGTGTTTCATAAGTAAATATTTGATTATCTCTTAAGAGCCATAGTGGGGGGCAGTTAATATTTGTTGAATGTCCATGGTAAATGTGGCATCCTACAGGTATCTCATGTATATTATCTGACTTCATTGAGCTCTCAATATCTGAATAGGAGTTCATGATCCCCATAGCTGGGATTCAATTCACTATGAAGTCCTTATACCAGAAGTAGACCTGTTATTTAATCTCTTACCGATAATTACAGAAAATAAAGTCTT
This sequence comes from Panthera uncia, assembly GCF_023721935.1. NCBI lineage: Eukaryota > Metazoa > Chordata > Mammalia > Carnivora > Felidae > Panthera > Panthera uncia. The sequence goes on along the minus strand of NC_064810.1, from coordinate 76,155,616 downwards.
AGATCAGAGAAACCCAGGAATTTTTAAAAACTGCATACTGTTGCCTGCATTTATTCTTAAATAACCCCAACCTGACAATTTCTTTTGATGAGGATTGTATATTCATGTGCCAAGTTGAGGTCAGTCTCTCACAACTGAGAATCTTCTCAATTAAGTAGCTGTATAAAAAAGATAATTATATAAAAATACTTAGCTTTCCTCTATTCCTTTAATAAACATTTAAATATATAATAGGAAAAGAAAACCTCTACAGATGATGAAGACAAAACTTTAAGACAATGACAATTTTAAGTTATGTGTTATGGTTACATGAAGAAAACCACAAAATTTCACGAAGAGAAAAGATTTAATAATTAGAAAAATACGATTCTCTTAGAACTTTACCAAGTGATTCTGATGTTCACATGAAAAAACGAAAAGGCAACACAGGCAACATTTGGAAAATAAAAAAGTAATGAGAGAGAATTTGCTATGAAGTCACAGTAATTAATCGGAGTATCAGTGGAACAAACTAGATAGCCCATAAATAGATCTTAGAACAGAAAGGACTTCATATAGGAAAAGTGAGGTAAAAATGATCTCAAAAGATGAGAACAATACCTGAAATTAATAAATGGTGTTAGAAAAATTGGTTTTAGGAAACATCACTTTGATCTTAGCCCTATATTATACTACTAATAAACTATGGATGGGTTAAAGGGTTACATGTCTTATCAAAATGTTTTATCATATTATATGTTTTAAAAAGCTAGAATAAAACATGTATGAATATCTCTGATACCTGCCTAAAGATTATATCTTATGCTGAGACCTGATGGAAGACACTACAAGTAAACCATAAATCAATTAAAATACTAAATGCCCTAAAATAATCAAATTATAAAGCAACTAAAATAAAATATTTCTGATTTCTAGATAAGAGAGAATTTCTCATGTTTAAAATTAGAGAGGACATTACAAGGAAAAAGTCTGTCAATGCTAACACACATAAACTAATAAAATAAAGTCAAAATAAAGCCTTATTACATTACATTGAATGACATACCCATGGTGGCAAAAATATTTTTAAGCAAGTATAATTTAAGTTAATATCTTAAAATAAAAGGGGATTTTATATGATCAGATAACTCACAAACGACAAAAGGCAGACAGGTATGAACATTCACAATTTCAGCTAAAATTTGGGAGAAACAGATTTTAAAAGTTCAACCAGAAATAACTGACCATTACTCATTACAAATGTCAAGGTCACTAAGGACAAGTGTTGACCGAGAAACTGTCACAGAATTGAGGAGGCTGAGGGGACACAACTAAATCTAATGTGGGATCCTAGACTGGATCTTAAAGCAGAAACAAAATGACAAGAGTGGAAAAACAGTCACTGATGTCCTGGACACCTATGCCCAAAGTGATGGAGGATGTCTTTTGTCCCCACATTCTATTCTGAAGTGGATTTGTATAAATCATTCCTCATCTCTTCAATTCTAGAAATGTTTATGGTAGAACTTCCTGGTCCACATGGTTCATTCTTAAGGATAAAATAATTCTTTCGAGCCACTATAATCCTGTGGTCTGGTATCAAAATGCTGATTGATCTGCTCAAGTCCCTAACAGAATACGTGGATTGCCTTAAGATTCTGAGGAGATTCTAAATTCTTTTTCCTCAAGAAACATGTGAAGATTCCAGTTCCATAACTTCTGTGATATATCCTTAACAAGTTTGGGATAAAAATCAATATTAAATTTCTTGGTAACAGCAAGATTTTTTTGGTAATCAAAAAAAAAGGGAAGGGAGGAAGGAAGGAAGGAAGGAAGGGAGGGAGGGAGGGAGGGAGGAAGGAAGGGAAGAGCATTGGCTCACATACACAGAAGTTAACATTGGACACTGACTTAGAAGCCACGAGAAAGAGTAGCATAACTTTAACATTTACATGGTACATTTGGAGCTTTGAATTTGCAAGATCAAAATTTTAGGCTTTCTTTTTCCTCCAAGAAACATTGTCTACAATTAGATTAATTGTCACCAGATTACAGAGGGCACCTAATTACTAAGACAGACTATTAAGTTTTCACTTTTTTTTGTAGATGTGATTTAACTGAGCTAGCAATATTGTGATATTTGTCTTTTATTAATTAAAATAATCAAAATATAAATCTTTATTAAAAATTAATATTAAATGTGTAAACGCATACAGAAGAATTCATTAAAGAAAGTAAATATCTAGTCCAGTTTGGTAATTTTCTCATACTTCTTTATGGCAAATCACCTGGAGTTTTGTTTTGTTTTGTTTTGTTTTGTTTTGGTTTTGGTCTTTTAAAATCTTTTTTCTATTGGGGCTCCTGGGTGGCTCAGTAGGTTGAGGGTCTGACTTTGGCTCAGGTCATGATCTCACAGTCAGTGGGTTCGAGCCTGGCATTGGACAGCTCAGAGCCTGGAGCCTATTTTGGATTCTGTATCTCCCTTCTCTCTCTGCCTCTCTCTCTCTCTCTCTCTCTCTCTCTCTCTGCCTGTCTCTCTCTCTCTCTCAAAAATAAACATTAAAAATAATTTAAAATCTTTTTGCTATTTATGCAGAGAAAACCTAAGATGCTTTATCTCACTAGTTGCTGTGGTGCTTTTCAGTGCATGCTTTCTGGATCACCTGCATCCATTCTGTCTGTTTCTGGAAGGAACATTTCAATTTTCATCTGCAAACCATCTCTCAATCCATGTTATTGGGATGTGGCACTTGGCTCTAACTCAAAGTTCCTGAGGAAGAAAAACTATTCTTATCGAGTTACCTACACCTGGTTTTCCTGCCTTTTAATTCCCATGGTTTAAGCAATTTACAAAAGACTGCAGAAGCCATCTAGTCTGAAATCCCATGTTTTTGATGATTTTTCCAAGCAGAAGGGAGCAATATTACTATTCTATCACTCAAGATAAATAGGTCCTCTCCCTTTCAATACTGTTGTTAGTTTATAGTCAAACATTCAGTAAACAGAATTTGAATACAATGCCTTAGCAACCAGTGAAGCTAGTATTTTCTGCCTTTGGATATATATTTACTTTCCTGACATAGGTCTCCCTACAATTTCAAGCTCATGTTTAAAAACACTTTCTGTAACAATATTCAAACTGAACACAATGTTCTAAAAAGGTTTAATATGGTCTCCTATCAAATGCCAGCCAACACAAGATTCAGCATGATGTAAAGGCATCTAAAAATTTTTCATGGACCTCTTCTATAAATAAAATTGTGCAGAAGTCTGATTAAAGAGGTAGTTGGTATACCAAATTACATGTCAGTAATTATCCTCATAATTTCAATTTCAAGTCGGATTTAGTAATGTTGGAGACACTCAAAGAAAGTGAGAGCCAAACTAACATTCTCAGTGCTGGTATTTCTTTAGGTATGTTAGGCTAAGTGATGTAATTTGAATACTGATTTCCTTCAGAAATTGGACATCAGGTTTCACAATAAACATAGGAATTCAGCAGTTTCTACAAGACTGCACAGTTCCAGATACAAATTTTAAAAAATAGGGAAATAATCACATATTCTCCATGTGATTCCAATCACACATATAAAATATTTGAAAACAGAAAGAAGCCAGACTCAAAAACCTTCACACTCTTTGATTCCATTTATAGACATTCCGGAGTTGGCAAAACTTCAGGAACAAAGAGGAGATCAATGGTGGTCAAGGGCTGGGGGCAAGAAAGGTGTAGACTATAAAAGGGCAGCATGAAGAAATTTTGAGGGGATGATGGAACTGCTCTGTCTCTTAATTCTGGTAGTGGTTACATGACCCTTTGCATTTGTTAAAAGTAACAGAACTCATGGGGCGCCTGGGTGGCGCAGTCGGTTAAGCATCCGACTTCAGCCAGGTCACGATCTCGCGGTCTGTGAGTTCGAGCCCCGCGTCAGGCTCTGGGCTGATGGCTCGGAGCCTGGAGCCTGTTTCCGATTCTGTGTCTCCCTCTCTCTCTGCCCCTCCCCCGTTCATGCTCTGTCTCTCTGTCCCAAAAATAAATAAAAAACGTTGAAAAAAAAATTAAAAAAAAAAAAAAAGTAACAGAACTCTACACCACAAGCTGCAATTTACTGCATGCAATTAACAATAAATAAATACACTGGGTGTTATATGTAAGTGATGAATCACTGGGTTCTACTCCTGAAACCAATACTACACTGTATGTTAACTATCTTGAATTTAAACAAATAAAAAAAAAGATAAATAAATAAATTTTAAAGATTTGGAAATATCTGCCAGAATGACTATTTTTCCCTTGTTTTTAATGTGGTTCTTTGGCAATTAAGAATAGTTGGTAAAACAAAGCGCTTGGCATCAGAAGACAAGCATTTGAGCCTTGGCTCCTGCATAATTTGTTGAATGACTTTAAGAAAACATATTAACTCCTCTGGGTCATTATATATAAAACAGGTATCAGGATAATTGACACCCTACTCACCCCATTATATTTGGGAATTGGGTGAATTACCCTATATAACATCCAATCATAGATAACATTAAAATTATCAAATGCTATATGAATACAAAGTTTATTGAAGATATATAAAAAGTTGTAACTTTCTAAAGACTACAGAATCTTAAATCCTTAAAGAACTTATTTTCTGTTTTGAACACTTGATTCAATTTGCAGGATATCGTTTGTGTCATTCTGTTTTGATCTACCAGTTACAATCTATGTTATCAATTTTTTGTCACCCACCAAGGATCCTATACATTTTCTTTTTATTTCTGCTATCTTACTGATGCTGTTTTCATGCCCTTTGCCTTAATTTACACTAAAAGACAGCAGGGTGGGAGTACTGAGCTATTGATAGCTCAAAGTTATCCCCATTTGAACAAAAGGCAAATGACCAAGAACCATCTGTTGAGCTTGAGGGGATTTGGGGAATTGAAGCAAAGCCGAATCTCACATTGGAATGTCTTATTGGACTTTTTCCCTTAACATGTGCTGTTAATTAGCAGTGAGATTTGACATGGGGGCAGGGAATGAAAGGTACAAACAGGATATGTGCCCAACTGTTAGGTACTTTAGTTTAAGTAATATATAGTAAGCTGCAGTAAAGAGTCCCTGAAACTATCAGTGCTGTGACTATTTCCTGTTAATTATTTTATTCTTTTGCAATCACTGTCTGTCCTGTTCTATCTCTGAATCGGTTGGCTTCCTATTTTTCTACCTTCAGAACAAAATTTACTTCTGAAAGTCCTGGTTGTTGTCACCACCTCCCTTTTGCTGTTCTCAAATATTCACTGGTAGGTGGTTTCTGTTTTTTTACTCCATGACTCTCCCTTTTCTTCCAAACTCTTTCTCATTTTTTATTTTGTCTCTGATTTCTCATTTGAGAAGTTTGCTCTTAACTAATGATGCATCCTACATATTTAATGGGTCCCCAAACAACAAATAGTAAATGATGTATATATATATATATATATATATGTGTGTGTGTGTGTGTGTGTGTGTGTGTGTGTGTGTGTATACATATATGTAAGTACTATATATATTTATAGTACTTACAGTTACATATATATATATGTTTATACTATATATTTACATGTAAATACTAGTGAAATCCCATCAGAACAAACTCCAAGGGAATGATCCAATTATTTTGCACTTTGGAATTGTGTTCAATGATTATTCTTTAATGACTAATAACATTTAAAGTGGTATATCATTTTGTAGTTGAGAAGTTGCATCCTACAGATACAATTGTTTCATGCTTAGTATATTCTTATGAGATTATTCTTTTTTATCTCCATTTAAAAAACAGCAACATTGAGTCTCAGAAACAATTCTAGCAGTTTCTAGCAAATCTGCATGATTGCATGGAGACAAGGCAGAGAATTCAACTCATAACCTTATGTCAAATCACATTCATTTATTTTTTACTTCTTCCTCAGTCTCATTCTCTAAACCTATCTTTGATCTTTATTCAAAGAAAACAAAATTAGTTCTCCCAAAGTCCCTTAGTAGCCTGCCACAGGTCAGGGATACCCTTTGCTCTGCCCTAGAGTTGTGGTCGACCTGACCCCACCGTCCCCACTATGATGTAGACCAGGCAATGACCATGGTATATTAGATACTTATATTGATTCATTTAAAGACAAAGGCCTCCAGATACATGGAAAACCTATGAGCTGAATAACAATCGTTGAAAAACTACCTTGACAACATTGGCAAGATAGGAAGGATATATTTACTTGGTAATATAATGAAATTTTCAACTAACAAACAAAAGTTATCATGGATTAGCAGTTGTAGAAGCCCAAACAATTTAAGACAATAATAATTATCTTTGTGTTTGCATATTATTAATTATTTACTTCAGCCAACCATATATCCCACATCTTTTGACTCTCAGAAAGGGAGTATCCACCATTTTAGAGATAAAGATATTGTAGGTCACACACATGAGAGGTCACACTGCTAGAATGGAAAGAATTAAGGACTATAATTTACACTTTTCCATCCCAGTTCTAGAATCCTTCCACCAAACACTATCTTCCCTAAAAGGGAAGCTAATTATAAGCCAAAATTCACATTAGCGATTCTTAATATTACTGGATTATTACTTTTAGAATCTATCGTAAGCTTTAGATTCTTCCCCATAAAAATGATCATGTATATACAAATTTGCATATAATTTGGGGGACTTCATAGATCCCTGAGCCTCAACAAAAATATGGACTCCAAGAAAGAATCACTACTCTGAATAGAGACTGCAGAAAATAATAAGATACTGAGATCTCAGCTTTTAGCAAATGGACTTTTTTACTCTCTCTTAATCTTTATCCCTCAGTCTCAATACCTCAGTCTCCCACACCTATGGATCCTATTTGCATGATACTGCTTTCTTTGTATAGTTATTAATCAGCATGGTTTTAAAGTTATTTTGGATGGCTGATGCTCATTAATCATTTGAAATACGAATGCTGATTCTATGGTAAGGCATTTTGTTAAGATCAAGTCATAGCAATTGAACTATGGGTACTGTGTATACTCTTTTTTTTTTTTGCATCTGTTTTAGTGTCACATGTTGCACTCAATGTTTGTTCAATGAAATATGATTTTTCTTAAAAATTAAGACAATGGACTATTCCCATAGTAGTGTGAGGATCAATATCTGGGTTTAAATAATATCTATAAGTTGTTACCATTTATTTTCATAATGAAGCCATCTTCCAGTCTGTGCTAAGTTTATACTTCTCCACAGATCTCAAAGACCTCCAAATCTAAGAACACGCCTGAGAATAGTTAGTTCACACTGGTGATAGAAACTATCCTTTTGGGAAATAGGAAAAATAAAACTGAATTAGAGTTGGTATTGAGATATGTCTAAACCCAAGAGCAAACTAGAGCAAATATTTATTGACAAACACTCCACAGTATGAATTTTATTCTTTTTAAATGTTTACTTATTTTGAGAGAGAGAGAAAGAGAGAGAGAGACAGCATGAGCACATAGCAGGGGAGGGGAAGAAGGAGAGGCAGACAGAGAATCCCAAGCAGGTTCCACACCCAATGCCGAACCCAACACGGAGTCCAATGCAGAATCCAACCTGGGGTTCAATCCCATGACTGCGAGATCATGACCTGAGCCGATATCACAAGCCAGGCACTTAACCAACTGAGCCACCCAGGCACCCCTCCACATTATGAATTTTAAAACTTTAAATACTCCTCTATTTCAACAAAACCACAAAGAGGATATGAACACTTGCCCAGGTGGCCAGGTGTACCAGTGTGATAAGATTTCCCTTGCCAAAAATTTCCCTTCTTGCCCTCCCCTGATTATGATATGGTGACATTCAAATACACCAATGAAATCCTTTTCTGCCTTCTGTTTATGTACTCCACCCTGACACCCAATAAAAGCACTTGCCCATGGGTCCTCGCTCTCTCCCTCCCTCTCCCCAACTACTTAATAGAGTCAGCTTCCTTGGTGCTCCCCTCTCATTACAGGCAGTGAGTCTCTCTCTCTAGGATCTGTGAATACAACACTTTAGTTTCCTGAACCTCATCCTTGTCCCTTCTTATGGTTTTACTGGACTCACTGTCTCCTACAAGAATACAAAACACACCCAAACGTTTCATAACATGCTCATCCCCTATACTAATGAAAAGACCCAGCATTAACGTGGAATCCTGACTGGTCCCAAGTCTCTTAGAGGCTATGATGAGCAACATGGTGTAAGACACACAGAACCTGTTGGCACTAGAGCTGCTGAGGCCTCTCCTGACCCCCTGAGCATCCACTCCACCCCCAAACCCTAGTTATGGCCCTGCAGTATTTCAATGCCCTCTGGTGTCTTCTGGATAAAAATCTAGATATAAACAAGAAGAACTCACTCCAGAATGAGGAAAAGAAAAAGAAAAACGTGAAAGACACAAGCAGGAATAGAAGAAAAAAAAGTCATCCAAAATAAAAGCTAAATGTTTTTCAGTTTACATTCCATCTAAAACTCCAGGGATGAAATAAGGATAGTACCTGGCATTGTAGCCTAAAGAAAGTTGTTCCTCTAGGATGCGTTAATCACTGAAACCAGAATTGGAAGTAACTGAAAAGTCATTTATTTTTTCCTTAAGACAAGCCAGATACATACCGTATAGTTTCCTTCCCAAAGTACATACAGTATTTATCATACTCTGAATAGAACCATATGCCACAATAATTCACATTATATAGACAAGACAGAGGTTAAAAATTTAGAAAAATAAACTAGACTTAGTATGCTTCATTTTAACTTTTTTTTTCCTTTTTTTTTTTTAAACAAATGAGTATTATAAGGAAGGAAAATTTTATGGGACATATGATGGTTGAATTCTCCACTAATTATAAGGCCTATCAGATTCCTTCAAACATCACTGCCAATTATACGTCAGTGGCAACTCACAGTTAAATGAAAGCACATATTTAATTTTATTAGGAGTGATCCTTCACATTAGTATAGTGCTTCACAGTTTGCAACATTTAATGCACCTAAATCTGATATTATAACTTTATAAGATATAGCATATATTATCCTCACTTCCTTACTTACAGATGAGGAAAAGGGACCCAGAGATACTAGATTACTAGCTACAAGTCTTACAAATTTAGTGGAAGATACCCATTGGATCACTCCAGTCAGTTTAGAAATATGTTAATGTCATAGTATGTCCCAAGAACTACAGTGGAAATCACGGATACAAAGATAAGAAGACACAGTTTTGCCTTCCAGATGTTCTGAGTCCACCAAAGAGCATAAAAGTAACACACATAAGACTCTCATGTAAAGTAGACTGTGGTAAACACCCCCCTCTCCGCCAAAGACTTCCAAAATAGCATGGGAGTTACAGGAGAGAGGAATTGATATAAGAAATTATTTGAGGGGTGCCTGGGTGGCTCATTCAGTTAAGCATCTGACTGTTTGTATTTCAGCTCAGATCATGATCTTATGGTTCATGAGATGGAGCCCCACATCGTTCTGAGCTGACAGTATGGAGCCTGATTGAGATTTTCTCCTTCTCTCTCTCTCTCTCAAAATAAGTAAAAAAAGAAATTATTTTGGTTGATTTTCTATTGAATTGGAACTTGTCAAGTATAGAAAATGAGACTTATTCATTCTTATTCCCCCAGAGTCTAGAACACTCTGTAGGTATTCAGCATAGGTTGGTTGGAAGGAGTAAATACAGTGAAAGCATGAAAGTTGTCTGCTTCCTGTATTTCATTCATATGATATAGCTAAAATGATTACTATGTGTTCTAGGAATAAGGAACAGGAACAAAAACTCACTGAACTACTGACAAACGAGAAGAGTGACCACAGTTGCATTAGATATTTTGTGAAGGGATATTCAGCCTTTTAATTCTTTCTACCTAATGATTCAATATGTGTGTCATAATGTTCACTGTAACTGGCACTGTAGAAATTTGTCTTGCAAAAGTGCATGTGACAGCATGTTTGGAGACTGCCAACTACAGAACAACTGCATGTTTGGCAGCATAGATTTCAGGGAGAGTTGAAAGTTCTGGGATGGGGCTGTTTGCAAAGAATTGCCAGAACATTTAAGTAGTTTTCATTGGGTCTATAAATGATTATGTTGTTCAACCTCGTACGCATAAAGGAGTTACTTCAGGCTTGTAAAAGAGAATGGCAACTATTGTTAGTGAATCTGTCCCTTGCAGAATAATTTTGGAAAAGTAGAGCTAAGATTCAATGTGGACCGTGGTCTCATAAGACACGGTAACGATTCTGATTCCAGTTCCACTATGTGTGGTGGGGGAGAGAGGGGGTTTCCCTGCACCAGCAAGCATTGCTCTGACACCAGCTGGGTGTCTTACAGTTCAAATGAATCCCACAGGTTAAGGATCAGCCCCACAAGACTGACCTCACTGTCCGCCATGTCAGACATCAATTGTAAGCCCAGGGTATCAGCTGTGCTTCTGACCTACAGTCTACATATCGGAGGTCCCAAAGACCTCCTCCTCAGGTTAGACTATTTTGCTAGAGTGGCTCTCAGAACTCAGAAGACGATTTTACTTACTAGAGTACTGGGTTATTACAAAAGGATATAACTCAGGAACAGCCAGATGGAAGAGACGTACGAGGCAAAGTGTGGCACTTTCATGCTCTCTTGGACTGTTCCACTCTCCCCAAATCTCCATGTGTGCATCAACCTGGAAGATCTCCAAACTCTATTCGTTGGGTTTTTATGGAGGCTTTATCTTATAAAGTTATAATATATAATATGATTGATTCAGTGACTGGCCACTAATGACTGGTTCAACCTCTAGCCCCTTTCTCTTCCCAGAAATCAGGGGCGTGGGACTAAAAGTTCCAGTCCTCTAACTAAGGTTGCTTCTCCTGGCAATCAGCCCCTGTCTTTAGGTGCTTTCCAGAAGTCATTTCATTAACATAAACTCAGTTTTGGTGGAAAGGGGCTTGTTATGAAAAGCAAGACACCCATTTCACCTTTATGGCTCTGAAGTGAGTATAGGAACTGAGGAAAAGAGACCAACTATTATAACAAAAGATGCTCCCCTTGCTCTCATCAATCAGGAAATTCCAAGGGTTTTGGAGCCATGAGACAGGAACCATAGAGTAAGACCAAATATTTGAGAAATATGTATTTGGTCATCTAGATAACCAAATATATATTTCTCATAAATCATAATATCACCAGTAGAATCTGATCTGAATGGTCATCTAAGGACACTCAATGTATGGAATAAACAAATTCATATCTATCCCTTATGAAGAGTCAATGCTTTCATCCTCCTGATCACGATAGGTAAAGTAGTATTTTTCCAGGAGTGGTGATGGTTTTGACTTAAGTCATCCACATTTTTTAGTTTGTTGTCCTTACATAAAGTGGCCCTGAGTTAGGACAAACTGAATTATTATCTGCGGAAAAGCTACTGGTCTTGTAGACAGATTGGATACATTTCCATTATACCACACACAAAAAGTGGGCTGACCAACATGTGACCCATTCAACAAATATTTATTGAGCATATACTACAAAGCTAATATGTCACAGTCATAAATTAAGTTCCATATGGTGGGTTATGTGACCTTTAGGTAAGCACTAAAATCTGTGCTCAACACAAGTTCTTTATTTGTTATTTTCATATCCTGTTTCCTTTAAGCTTTTTAAGAGTACATTTTCACAAAGAGGGTGGGAGGGAAGAGAAGAAAATTCTACTGCCTAATCAGCAAAATGTTTAAAATCTCAGTCCAATAACAGGTCCTAAGAGGTTCACAGCTGGCTTCAACTTAGTGCAATTACAGAACTAAAACCAGTACTTTTGTCAGAGCCTGCTCAAAACTTTCCATGCCTGACTTGCAAATGCTGAAAGCCACTAATAGCTATTCTGCAACCTGAAAGGCCCCAAAGACCTAGGTCAACAGCTCAACATCTGGTCTGGCCATTGTTTGCTTTCCATTAACATTTTAAAACTTAAATAATTTCTCTCAATTGCTTTTATGTGACTTTAGATGTCCCCAAGGACAGGGAGAGGGACAAACTGCCTTTATTGGCCACAAGGACAATTTTTAATTGTTAAGTGCAAAGCAGTACTGTAAACAGAACTTAAAAAATTCATGGTCATGGGAAGTTCAACTTTGTGATATTTCTCAACATGTAAGAAAGTAATTACCCCATTTTTCTTACCTAGTTTGGAATCTCCCTCCCTCTCTCTCTCTCTCTCTCTCACACACACACACACACACACACACACAAATACATTCCCCAGAGGGAAATACCTTAATGGTTAAAGTCTATAATTGCCTGTATCTTATCTGGCAATTAGCTGTTTTAAATATCTCAAACTGGCCCCTATTGTCTGAATGCAATGGTAGAGGAGTAGAGATGGGGAGGAAGACTTTTTTTTATTTTGTTTAAGACCTAGCTGGAGTAGGATCCCCTGATGTCCTGCTAACCTGACAGGAATAGGAATCTCAGATTCTGCACTGTGTTGGGGGTTGGGGGTCATCAGCATGTTGGATGCTTTTTTTTTTTTAATTGATCCAGTCCAGAGTTTGTTGCAAGTTTCCATGAAATTGCAGTGTAGACAGCAGAAAGAGCATGGTATTAGAAATCAGATGATGTGATTACAAAAATTTTTACTTGTTCACTCTGTATGTCCATGGTCAGGATGCCCTGCAAATGTCATTTTATTACATTGTATCATTGTTGCAATAATATTGTAATACTATCTTGTAATATTATTTTTATTATTATCATTATTATTATAAAAATGTAGTAAGAAATTATTAGATTTGTGAGAGAAGATTTTAAAGATTAATTTAACCTCTTCCTTCAGAACAACAGTATGGACAAAAATGCCATATTTTCTATTTTGCACCATTTGCAGTCCCTAAACTAAATCTTTTGGCCCGAATTCAAAGGAATGGTTTTTATTTTACACTGGTGCAGTTACTGTTCCCTTTTAAGGGTAAGTGGGATTCCAGTACGCTGACTGTCTTAGTAACAAGAAGCTGTGAAAATGTGTCCCCAGAGCTCCACATTCTGGAGAATACTGGTGAACCCTTGTATTTGTTTTTCACTCAAATAAAATAACACTTTGGTAGGAAGCCAGAGTAGGAAAGAAGGCTGATCTATTCTAACACTGAAAATGAAGGCAGATAGATATTTTCATTTGAAATGTATCCATTAGAGATGGTCATTACATTTTCCTTCCTAAAATAATCTCTAGTAATAGAATAGAGCTGGATACATAGCATATTAGCAAAAGGTTGTGCGAAAGTAAACATAGGAAAGTGAAATATACAAAATGAAACAATTTCAAAACCATTCCTATATCATCACTATTATAAGAGAATAAATGTGTGTGTGTATATGTGTGTATGTGTATGTATATGTGTATGTGTGTGGGTTAAGATGCAGCATTACATTGATCACATTTCTATTAATGATAGTAAAACCTCATCTGAGTCCTACTGCAGATAATGGAAATGCAGGCAGTTTTCTTCCTCTAAGAACAAAAGCAGCAAATCAAAATTAAGGCACCAGCTCTCTGTCATCCAGAAGGCCTGTGGAACTCACTGATGCCTGAGGTGATGAAACCATAGTGATGAGTAAAACGGTGCTAGTTTGCTCTGGGTAATTCACGGGTCTCAGCATCGTCTTACTCTCCTTGAATGAGTTACTGTTTGATGTTGGTGGAAGGGAAGAAACCAGGATATAGGAAGCCTGGGAGAGCTTGGCCCAATTTAATTATGCAGGAATTTCCTATTGATTTTTAATAGGAAGGTACTATGCTTCTATCAAGCCCTTCTACTGTTCTTGATACTAAGCAGGTGCACATCCACCATGATTCTGAATGATAATGAGAATAATGGTAATCAATCTGGACAGGCTTCCACAAATCCTCAGTCAGGAGTGTCTCCCCAAGTCAGGTCGAGAATCCTGGACTTGCAGGAGGCACAGTGCCTGGGCTGAAAAGCAGCATAGAGGCCACAGAAGCCCATTCTTCTCATGGAGAACTACAGCTCAAAGATGAATGGCATGAGGGTGGGAGGTTTCTACAAGGTTCTTGAGGGTCAGTAGCAGAATCAGAGCTAAAACTCAGATTTTCTGACCCTTAGTAAAATGTTCTTTCCACTACACTCACAGTCCTCCTTTAGATCTCCAGCAAATGCAGAAGAGGAAGGAGTTAAGAATTTGACCGCTAATTAATCTAACTTGACTGCCAAGTCAGCAAGTTCATTTTAAAGGAAGAGGAAACAATAAAAGGAAATTAAAACAAAGTAAGCTTTGAAGCCAACGAGACCTCGCACGGATTCCCAGTTCTATCAACTATTGGGCAACATACTAAGCCTTTATAATCCTTACTTGCTTATCTAAAGTTTAACTAAAATATACATATCTGTTCCCTTTCTAGTTTCTTGGACATTTTGCTTTTGGTAAATAGTAAATAGCAGTGCCTGGGGAAGATGTGAAGCCTTAAAACAAATCTATGGCCTTGCAAATATCCATCAATTTCCTCATGTCTGTTTGTACCTCCACTGCCACTGGACTATCCAGGTTTTATGGGAACCCCTCCGGGGATAAGGTGCTCATTGGAGTAGATGTGGCTGTGTTGCATTGCAACCCTGTAAAATCCTCTCACGGGTACTGGTTCTGACTTCTCCAGCTATTTCTAAGATGCCCCATCTCATTTCTACCTTACAGTCATTCCAGAACTCAAAGACAGTTCTCAAACCATATCATCATTCCTCCAAGTTGAACTTGTCCATTCCTTACAGCAAAATGAATTCTGTCTTTTTCCCCCCTTTGGCAACTATTATGGTCTATGCTTAGTGTACAGTGTAGGTCCAGGATAAGCCACTGATGACACAAAGCCAACTCGGCATCCCACCGAACCATTGAGATGGGACACTTGGAGGGTAGTCAATAGATGGCAATTTGTTTACCCTGCCCAAAGGTAATCCAAATATTTGTATAAATAACCTGCTTGAATTTGCGCCTCCACTTGCAACAGCCCTCTCATTTACTGTGTTAGGTTTACATTTACTAAACCAACTTCAGCTAGAGAAGATATTCCCTCTGTAATTTATGAGCATGAGCAAAGCTACTGACTGTGGGTCGAGGTCAATCACTTAAATAGTAAGCATATGTAAATAAATGAGTTGTCTGCTTTTATCTAAGTGATATCTGGTGATATTTCCAGAAAGAAACAAAATCCAGTCAACTAAATTATTTCATAATTCAAATAATACTGACAATGTAGGTGGTCTTAATGCATTGAGATACAGACAGAAAACTACATTCTTACAAGTGACTTCATAAAAGCAAATGACATTTGGGGAAACTTTCTCCTCTGAAACTAGAACATGCACATCTGAAGAAGGGAAATCACAAATCACAAGTATTTATTTTTTGATACTCATGGAAGTATCATGCTCTTTTTTGAGTTCTAATCTGCTCGGTATCCACTCCCTGGCTTGTTGTACATCCTTTTATGTCTATCATAATAAGAGCTGGTGAAGTCTTCTGCAGTGTATTTCCAATTCAGAAATATTCTTAAGACATAATTATTAATCCATTACCAAAAATTGCCCTAACGATATCCTGATAATGCACATAAGTTCATATCCTCCTAGCTGAGAACAATGTAGACAACAGGGAAAACAGAGTACAAAGTTATTCCCTGCATGCTATGATATTCAAAGTTTGAAATTATAATCTGCCCATAAAATCGTGCTATATTTTGAATGCACACATGGTGGAGTAAAAAACATACCTTAATTTTTTTTTCCTAGCAAATTTTCCTTAAAATCAGGTCTTTGTTATTAAAATAGGACTTTTGGAATGTTATCTGGCTGAATTCCAGGGAGAAATCCAATGAGAACAATAGAAATATCTTGCTTTACTGGACTTCCCAGGTAATAGTAAACACTGTGCAAACAAGTATAAAATTAAAAAGAAAATTGTGTTTTATTTTAATTTAGTTAGGATTTTGCACATCTGTTAAATAATACACAGGGTCAATCAAGTGTTTTCAAAATAAAAGCAGAACAAAAGTACCAATAAGGGAATGAATAGATGTTCAACTTCATTCTCAAGATTTTGATAGTTATCAGTTAATACTTCTACAGAATTAGGCAGAAGTAGAAGTTACCCCCCAGATACTCACTGCTTTCTCACCACACTTCATAATCCTAACATATGACATATTAGTTTCGGCTGAACCAGATGCCAAAAGGGAGAGATTTTACAGTACAGAAAAGTCAGTGCGGTGGAAAGATACAGAAAATCTCAGCCAAGGCACATTCTCTTGGCTCCCAATTCCCTTACAGCTGCCACACCTCTTCTTAGAATTCGTCACACACAGAATACAGTTCTGACATTTGTCTCCCTTGTGGTCTCTATAAGAATTCTAAGACATTGATACATTCTACTCAGGATTGGAGCATCAGACACCTCACCAGGGACACTTGATTAATTCTGCAAAGCCACACATTTATCAACAGAATATATACATACAACTTCCAAAAATAATATTATAAACTAGCTTAAAATAAAAATATATATAATGAGAAAATACAGTGTTAGGAGAAAGGTCAAAGAAAAGAATATACAGGGATGAGTAAATAATTGTATCTGAAAAGTAAATTGGGATGCATCCATTCATTCAATAAGAATGGTGTATGGCTGGGGTGCCTAGGTGGCTCAGTCGGTTAAGTGTCTGACTTTGGCTCAGGTCATCAGGTCATGATCTCTCTGCTCATGAGTTCAAGCCCCAAGTTGGGCTCTGGACTGACAGCTCAGAGCCTGTAGCCTGCTTTGGATTCGGTTCCCATCTCTCTCTGCTCCTCCCTCACTCACACTCTGTCTCTCTCTCTTTCTCTTTCTCTCTCTAAAAAAAAAAAGTTAAAAAAATTAAAAAAAAAAAAAAAGAAAGAAAGAATGGTGTAAAGCCTTACTAAATGTCAGACGATGCTCCTGTCACTGTGATATAGTGGAAAACAAAAAGGGAGTCTCGGGGCACCTGGGTGGCTCAGTCAGTTAAGTTCCTGACTTCGGCTCAGGTCATGACCTTGTGGTCTGTGAGTTTGAGCCCCACATCAGGCTCTGTGTCGAAAGCTTGGAGCCTGGAGCCTGCTTCAGATTCTATGTCTCTCTCGCTCTCTGCCCCTCCCCAACTCATGCTCTGTCTCTCCCTCTCTCTGTCAAAAATAAACATTAAAAAATTTTTAAAAAGGGGTCTCTGTTTTCAAAACGATCCAGATAGAGTTACATAACTAAGAAAACTGTTAAATCACTAAAATTATTACAGATATAACTCTTCAAAATTAAAATTAAAATTGGATAGTGAGATAGAGTAATTTGGGGAAGAGGGGATTCCTTAGGGTCCTTACTCCTCTCTGAGGAGGTAATAACTGAGATGGGACCTTAGTAACAAAGCCTGGAGACAGAAGACTTGGGAGAAAATATTCAAGGCAAAAGAAAAAGGATGCCTTTGACATCTTTGAGGAATACAAAAACTTTTCTGGCTTTTCCAGAACCTGATAATATATGGTTAAGCCTTGATAATCAAGCAAGGTCCAGAGCAGCAAAGGCATGTAGGCCAAGGTAAAAAACTTGGATTTACTTCTAAATGATAGGAAAATTAACACAATTGGGCATCACAATTAGGTCTGAGCCTCCTGGGAGCCAAAACCTCTAAACTTGCTTCTTCCTCAACAAGGGAAAATAAGACTGTCATTGTAAGAAAAGGCATCTGGAGAAAAAAGAAAAATCAACTCAAATTTTCTTCTTCCCATTATCTTGCTTTCCTGTTTACTGGATTTTATCCTTCCCCCACCCCACCCCCAAATTCCTTCATACATTCTAGTTCTAATCACAGTGGAGAGAAAGAGAGACAGGGAGACAGTGACAGAGAGAGCTAATGTAAACTAAATACTGAAGTGTCATGGCCAGTTTCATATGTCAACTTAGCTAGGCTACAGTCCCCACTCCAATCTGGATGTTTGTGAAGGTGTTTTGTAGATGTAATTAAAGTCCACAACAGTTTAAGTAGATTATCCTAGATAACAAGTGAACCTAATTCAATAATTTGAAAGGCCTTAAGAAAATAATTCCTTCTTCCTTAAGGAAAAATAAGTTCCTTCTGTAGACAGCAGCTTCAGCTCATGGCCAAGAGTTCAAGTCTGCCCTTCCTGATGGTCTGTCCTAAAGATTTCAGACTTGTCAGAATAGCCCCCCCCCCAATCATGTAAGCCATTTATTTGCAATAAACATCTCTTAATATACATCTGCTTCCATTTTTCTGGTTGAACCTGACCATACAAGATCACACGTATTTTAAAGTAATATCTTAAAGATAATCTGTGCCAAACACCAAAGACATAATGATAAACATACTCCTTCACTTCTGAGATCACAAAATATGGATTCAATTTTGTGGAAGATGGGCAAAGGAAGGCTAAACCCATGCCAACCATACACTTTCTCATACTATTCATCCCTTCCTTCCTTTTCTTCTTTCCCCTCTCTCCCTCCTTCCCTTCTTTTTTTTCCTTCCTTCCTTCCTTCCTTCTTTCCTTCCTTTCTTCCTTCCTTCCTTTTCTTCTTTCCCTCTCTCCCTCCCTCGCTTCCTTCTCTCCTTCTCTCTTTCTCTTTCCTAAAATCACGATCACTCAAGAGTTTTCATTTGAAAAATGGATTCAGTTAAGAAAAATGGTTTGAAAATAACACTAGATTTTGCTTCCTTTCATTAGAGATCCTTTTTACCTAGTAGATATGGGCTCTGACATTCATAACTAAATACATTAAAAAGAGAGAGAGACAGGAAAAGCTAAAATTTAAGCTTGGTACCAAGTCGTTGGCCTATTTTAAAGCTAGTACTTTTCATATCTTTGGCTAGCTGTACTGAGGTTTCTATATGTAATATTTACATAAAATATTCACACCAATATTCTCTTAGAGTAGTTTATTAGATTTGAAGACTTATAGTATCTGATTGGACTACAGGGACAAGAGCCGAAGATCAGCTACAATGTATTCTATATTCCAGAAGTGTTGTTGTTGTGTTGTTGTTGTTGTTGTTGTTGTTGTTTTGATCAGCATAACATTCACAAGTTAAAAAAAAAGTTCTGTAAGAGACAGGAAGGGGATTCTCCTTGCTGCTTCCCAACTACATGTCGTCCCATAGAAGCTTCCAGAGGAATAGGAAAAACAGCTTTGCAGGTGTGTGCATATGTATGTGGATAGCATTTCAAGAGCCGAAAGGCTGCCTGTCACAGCTGTATTAGAATTTGCTTCAGATTCTGGTTTCAAATTACAGAAGACGTGAGTAAGGGCACGTCCGTGACTCAGTCCTCAACCCTTGCCAAAGTAGTAGTTTTCTAGAAAGAAAACTACAGGAAAAAAAAAAAAACAACCCAGAAAGTCAGAAAACAGAAGAGGAAAAGAGAGTGCTATACATGTTCATAACTCCTGCTCAAAACTAAATCCTGACGGTGTGATAATGGGCACAGGGTCAGAGCGCTTAGGAAAGAGAAGCACGCGTATACAAGGTCTACCCAATGTTTCAACAGACACAGGGTTATTTTCAGTCACATTAATTAAGTTCTGTGCATGGTGCTTGCACAAAAATAAAACCAGATGTTTAAGATATGATTCAACCCTGTATTCTCTCACATCCCTCCCTGCCCTCCCTCACCACTTTCAAGAAATTGGCTTTTTGCCTAAATGGCAGAGAAGGAAAGGGGAGGAGAAAAAAATAATTCTGGGGTTACGGCCTTACTTTTCTGTTGATGAGCAGTTGATGATGTGTGGTGAATATATTTGGCTTTCATGACCTCTCTGAGGGAGAGTTAAGAATTGTAGCTTTCTTGAGGCAGTTGGGATCCTTAAAGCATTATTTATTCATCATGCCATTAATTTATCAACCTTGACGAAAACTATGTTTCAAAATTTTCAGTTATATATAAACATGCCTTAAAACCCACCCTCTGATACACACACACACACACACACACACACACACACGCACACACACACACTGATCAACACATGAATGTGTTAATAAATATGTAGAGAATAGTTTTCATGGAATCAAAGCCATCAGATCTACCTGCTTTAATTGTATTTCTCAATATGTGTTCTGAGGATATCTGTTCCACAATATGTGGACATTTTTAGGACTTAAATAAATTTGAAACATGCTGGGTTAAACCAAGTAAATAGGTGTCTTCTTTGTGGGAATTTCAGAGCCACTAATATGCTGACGTCCATTGTGAATATCCATGGGAGCAATATTCTGTGTACTATCTCTCAAAGCTAGTTGACTAGCTGTGAGAAATGCTTATCTAAATGAACCCAAAGTGTTTGTACAGTCTCTGGTTGAACTTTTGTGTGTGAAGAAAATCGCTACTTTCCAAAAAAGTCTACTCTATTCTACAAAAGATCTAAGTCAAAACATAATTTTTCTAAGGTTGAACCATAATCTCCCTCCCTATCACTACCACCACTGCCTCTGATTTTGCACTTTGGAAGAATGAAAAAAGAGTAATGTAATCCCTTTTTCCTGTGATAGCTCTTCAGACATATGAAGGCAGCAATTATATTCCCACACAGTCTTCTATTCTGCAGGAAGAAAAATCTCCAGTTCTTAAATGAATGTGTCAAATTACACATTCTAATTCTCTCTATTTGTATGTCTTCTTTAAGAGAAGCTACCCAGAAGTGAACATGGAAATTCTAATATGCTTCTTCAGATCCAGTCCTAGATCTCATTAGTTTTTGTCTGGAGGACATGTCTTATCATTGATTCCCATTACTTTACTACAACTTTTGAGTCTTTCTCCTAAGCTTTGTAGCTAAGTGTGGTGTATATGTGAGTTTTTTTGGAAAATGTTAGAAAAAGTTGGCTGGATTCCAATTGCCCTCCATTGCAGAGACTCTGCTGTACAATAAGTGGGCTCTCTTTTCTGTTATCTTACCAAGTTATTTCAGTTTTAGGCAAATGTTATCACTCTAGGCTACCCCAAAGCTTACTACTAGCTAGAGTCCTTCTTCTGGTTTAATACTGATGCATTATTTGACACCCTTCAAGCAGTTACAAACCCACATGTAATACCAATCAGAAAACATTTCTCTAGCTGGTCATGAATATTAGAATATAATGAAGGACACTGTCAAACGTCTTTTGAAATTAAGATATTAATCGGTAGCAATTTCCTGACCTGCAAGCCCAAGTAAGTAGTTCATAGTTGTAGATAATGTCATTTATATTAATCCACATCTATGACATCAGTAATAATGCCTTCATGTGACATGATATGCTATGAATGTTGCGGGTACAGGATGAAGATAATCAAAACTGATGTAGGTGCAGATTGGGATCTGAAGGAAGCAGGCTGTCATTAGCTGAGTGGTCACTTTGAATGACAGAAGAGCAAAGATGCAACGGAAGAAAATCACCTTAGTCACAATGATAGGCAATCAGTACATAGCAAGGTTTCTGTTTTCGTTCTCTATAATAAAATGGGAAACGGGGCAGGGGGAATGACATAGAATTTTATGGCATTAAAATAAACAATGCCATTTCGCTCTTTGCTCAACTAATGCAATTTAATATGAAATAGGTTACATAATTTGCTTAACCTTCTGTACCACTAGACACAGTTAAAAAAAATGGATACAAACTGTGGGTGTTCAGTAGCTGCACTAATGAGATGTTACCTAAAGAAGAGCTGATTTTGAAAAATTATAGTTTGGACTATATTCTTTTAAAAAATTAAAAGAAGCAAAAGAAATCTGCCATTTGGCAAATTCAAGTGTCTAATTGCCGCTGATAGGCAAAATCCCCAACAATTCAACTGAAACACAGAAAATAATAAAAATGTGCAATACTGGTTTGCCATTTTAAGAACAAATATTACTTTCAAATCATTTTCCCTCCCCAAGATTTAATCTGCCAGGTTTCAGCCCACAGTGAATTTTTGCAGCTGGGTTAGGATCCCTCAAGAAAGGGTGTTCAAAGCAGAAATGCTGAGGGAAGCATTTCAGCCAAGGGAGGCATTTCAGCTGTGGAGGAGGATGGAAAGTTTCTGAGCACAAGATTTTCCTTTCTCAGGCCTGGGAATGCCATCTGAAAGTCTTCTGCACCCATTTGTTCTATTCAGTCTTCCACAAGAGTCCGATCTTGCAACCAACAAACGCACCACAAACAAAAAACAAACGAGAAGTTCCAAAAAAAATAGTTCATGAAGGAACGCCATTGTGTTCCTGGTAGTACAGATGCTCATAAAGATAAAGGAAAAAAAAATGAGAGGTAGAATGAAATCAATAGACTCAAAATGATCACCACAGAGTAATAATTCTGGCTAATGTTTATTGAGCTCTTGCTCTGTGCTCAGCACTGTTGTTCTCCCCAGGAGGGAAGTAATATTATATCACTATTTTACACAAAATTAAACTGAGGGCAGAGAGGCTATTAACTGGACTAAGAATATATGGTTATGTATGTGTGAGTGTATGTAACTAAATTATCTGTGTGTATACACGCTTATATGAGTGTGTGTATCTACATATGTGTGTGGATGTGTGCATATGCAAGCATACATATAAATCTTTACTAAGATATGACTGATGACTGATACATTGTACAAATTAAAGAATGCAACTTGATGAGTTTTGATATATGTATTCATTCATGAAAGAATACCACAATCGTGATAATGAATATATCCATTACCACTACAAGTTTCCTTGCACCTCTTTGTAAAATCCATCTCTCTCCCTTTGCTCATTCAGAGGCAACCACTGATCTGCTTCCTACATTTTTATGTTTTTTGAGGTTTCTTTTAATTCTATAAAATGAGTTAAACAGTGTATACTTTTTTTTAGAGAAAGAGAGAGAGTGCAAGCAGAGGAAAGGGGAGTGGGAGAAAAAAAGAAAGAGAGAGAGCGAGAGATAGAGAGAGAGAGTCTCAAGCAGGCTCCATGCTGTCAGCACAGAGCCCAATGTGGGGCACGATCCCACAACCTTAGAATCATGACCTGACCTGAAATCAAGAGTTGGATGCTCAACCGACTGAGCCACCCAGGCGCACCCCAGCATATACGTTTTTATCTGTCTTCTTTCACTCAGCAAAAATAGCTTGAGCTTCAACCATGTTGTTGCACATCTCAGTAATTTATTTCTTTGTATTGCTGAGTGGTATCCCATTGTATGTCAATACTGTAATTTGTTTCACCATATACTTATTAATGGATATGTTTCTAATTTTTAGCAATTACAAATAATGCTGCTAAAAACATTCAGATAAAAGTCTTTAATTTCTCTGATGATAGTAAGCAACTTTTCATATACTTATTTGTTAACTATACATCATCTTTGGTGAAGTGTCAGTTTAAATCTTCTCCTGTTTTTTAAACTTGGTTTTCTTTTTACTGAGTTATAAGTGTTCTTTATATGTTGTAGATACATGTCCTTTGTCAGATAATATTTTGCAAATACCTTCCTCCAGTCCATGGCTGCCTTTTCATTTTTATAAGTGTCTTTTGAAGAGAAATCCTTTGAAATTTGATGGGGTCAAATTTCTTGCTTTTTTTTTTCCTTTTACATTTTGTGCATTTCATTCCCTATTTAGGAAATAATCACCAAATCTAAAATTACTAAGATTTTTCTACTATATTTTCTTACAGAAATTTTATATTTTCAATTCTTATACTTTACTCTGTAATCCATTTCAGTTAATTTTTTTTTTTTTGAGACAGAGAGAGACAGAGCATGAGCAGGGGAGGGTCAGAGAGGGAGACACAGAATCTGAAGCAGGCTCCAGACTCTGAGCTGTCAGCACAGAGCCTGATGTAGGGCTTGAACTCACAGACCGTGAGATCATGACCTGAGCTGAAGTCGGACGCTTAACCGACTCAGCCACCCAGGTGCCCCAGTTTCAGTTAATTTTTGTATGTGAGATAAAAGATTGAGTCTTTTTTTTTTTTTTTTTTTTTTTTTTTCGCCATATGGCTATCTAATCTTTCTGTCACCATTTGCTACAAAAAAAAAAAAATCCTTTTTCCACTGAATTGCCTTGATACCTTAATTGAAAATCAATTGACCATCTATGCAGAGGGCTATAAATGGACTTCATTCTCTTATGTTCTCAACTACTAACACTACATTACACTCTGAAACCACTAATGCAAAAGTGAGTTCACTGAAATAATGCCTAATCGGAGTCCCTCATCCACACTTTAATTTCTAAATGTTTACTTTATTATCAAGAAAGCTATTTAGGTAATGAAAGAATCTGGCTTATATAATTATGGTGGTCTAAAGAAGAGCAGAGTCAGAGGAACTACATTATGAATAATCTAAAAGTAGGCGCCTGTTCTCTGAGGATCTGGTGAAGTCATCACCTGCTACTCAGAATGACTTGAGAGAGCTCATCTCAGAAGGGACATCTGGCTGGCTTTGTCTTATCTTTGGGGTGTGTGTTTAAGGGTGGAGGAAAAATCATAGAATTGCAGCCCTGGGAGAGATGCTACTGACTCACAGTCAGCTGTTTGCACTAGGATCTTCTTTATCATGTATAAATATCTTTACTCTTCATCAAGCTTGGATTGGATCCCTACAGTGAGGCCAACATCACTCCCTCTACCCAAAGCAGCCCATTCATCTATGAACCCTGCTTCAAAACTGGTTCTCACATTGTACAATTTCTATGATCCTGAAATTTTCACCTATCAATCCAAGTTTTGTAGTCCCACAAGGATTCTTCTTGGCCACCAGGCATGTGGAGATGCTCTCAGGTACTGCCCTAATTCCCCCATCCCACCCAGTATGATGGGTAAGAACCAAGAGAACTAAACTTAATAGTCTTCTCTCTTCACATGATAGAGCTATATCTCCCATACTATCTCATTCTCTAACTTGAATAGTTTTTCTTCTTCAATATCTACCTTAAATGGTTAGCCCAAAACTGAACACATTTCTCTAAGAGTGGTCCTGCAAGCAGTACAGCAGGAAAGTCAAATATACTGTTCTTTAGACTTCCCCAAGCCCTCTCCCCTTCCTCAGCAGTGGGGGGCATGGGAAATACACACCTTCCTTGCTTTCTGAAAGAGGGACCTCAGTCAGTCAGGGGATTCCATATGTTCCCCAGTAGAAACAGGATGTGTGACAGGAACATTACATGGTAAAGAGAACATTGACCTCTGTGCTCGTAAACAAGCCTTAATAGTGCATTTTAGAGTTAGGAATAATAACAAGGTGCACATAATATACAGTCTCATTTTTAGTAGTCTTCTTACTCATCCAAGTTTGTTTTGGTTTGGATAAAAACTAGAAATTTCTCAACTTGATTTTTCTTCAGCCAAAGAGTGACGTTATATTTAATTTTATAAAACCAAGTCTGAAAAACTGAAATTCACATTAATGTGTTTTGTTTCTTTTTTTTAAGCCTTATTTGAGAGAGAGAGAGAGAGAGAGAGAGAGAGAGAATGCATGAGTGGAGAGCAGGGTAAAGGAAAGAGAGAATCTCAAGCAGGTTCCATGCTTAGTGCAGAGCCCAACCTGGGGCTCAATCCCACAACCCTGGGATCATTACTTGAGCCGAAATCAAGAATTGAACACTCAACTGACTGAGCCAGCAAAGCACCCCCATATTAATGTGTTTTAAATTACACCCTTTTATTTGAATAACAACCATGATAACAAAAACGTTTTCAATTCATGTAATGAAGACTTTAGATGATAAGCAAAATGTAAGAAAAATTTTGGGATAGGCACTCTTGCCAGATAGAAAATGTTATTTTTCCCATTTCTTAGTTTCACTAAAAATCAAAATGCCCAGTATTTACATAAGTAAGGTATCTGTTAATTACATTTCAAGAGTCAGGCAATAGTCATATTTCACAAACCAGTCACATTCTCTTGAAGGAAGCTGAAGATTACCATGTGGACACTGGAGCAAGTATGAATAAAATAAACCCTGGTTTCCAAAAAGGCACACAGAATATACTATTATTCTCAATTTTATGTTCCTAGTTTTACTGATTTATATTCTGATGGATAAAATAATCTTTATAAACCAATTACATAGAATACAGCTCTAAAAAAAGAGCCTCTATCTTGTTCTTTCTTGTATGTATCATAGTTTGTAATTAGGTCTAATTTGTTTGTTTATAATGTAGACTAAAAGTTGGTGTTCTCCCCAAAATTCTTACATTGAAGCCCTAACCCCAATGTGGCTCTATCTGGAGATAGGGCCTCTAAGGAAATAATTACAGTTAAATGAGATCTATAGGATTAGTGTCCTTATAAAAAGAGACATCAGAGAGTGTTCTCTCCCTCTCTGCCTCTCTCTCTCTCCTATCTCTAGCTCTATTCCTATCCCTATCTCTCTCTATCTCTATCTCTATCATCTCTATCTCTATCTCTATCTCTCCCTTTGTGTATGCACTGAGGAAAGACCATTTGAGAACTGAAAGAAGGTAGCTGTGGGCAAGCCAGGAAGAGGGTTCTCAGCAGAAATGGAATGAGATGAAGCTTTGATCTTTGACTTCTGGCATCTATAACTATAAGAAAACAAATGTCTGTTGTTTAAGCCACCAGTCTACGGTATTTTGTTATGCAGCCCCCTACACCCCCCCCCAATAGACCAATATGAATTGTTAAGTGGCTATCTCCCCAACTAAAGTATAGGCAGTCCCATCAGGGCAGCTACCACCTCCCTTTGATTATCAACTATATTCCCAAGTACTCAACACAGAGACTCCACATAGCAGTTGTTCAATAAATATCTACAAAAAATTATGTAACTTTAACTAGATTTTTCTCAAATGAAATTTGGAAATTTAAAAAAAAATTCTCATTCTATTTGATATTGGGACTCTATAAAATGGTTCTGCAACCAATTCTGACATTGGGATGGGGGGCTCCCCCATACCAACACGTAATTCTTTAGACACCAACTTGGTGTCCTATAGTTCAACTCAATTCTGCCAGCATCTGCCCAAAGACAGCATCAGATTCCACAGGTTAAGGGCTTAGTCCCTCAAGATTCCACCACCACCGTGCCCCCCCCCACCACTGAATTTCAGACACTAATCTCAAATTCAGGTGTTTACCTGTGCTTCTGCCCTACTGCCTATAGATTGGAGGTACCAATAATCCCCTCCTTGAGTACAATTATCTTGCTCCAGTGGCTCACAGAATTCAGGCAACCTGTTTACTTGCTAGATTACCAATTTATTATAAAGGATACAACTCAAGTATAGCCAGATGGAAGAGGGACACAGGGAAAAGTATGTAAGAATGGATATAGAGCTCTTATGCTCTTCCTAGGTATAACCCACTCACCCCACACATCCATGCATTCACCAACCCAGAAGCTCTAGAAACCCAGTCCTTTTTGGATTTTTTATAGGAGGCTTTAATACATAGACATAACTGATTAAATCATTGTCCACTGGCAATTGAACTCTTCTCAATTGACTTGAGACTCAATTATAGCGCCTCTCCCCCTCCCAAGGAGGTGAGATTAATTATTCCAACCCTCTACTCACATGGTGGATTCTCCAGGCAACCAGTCCCCATCCTTAGGTTACCAAAGGGCTTCTAAAAGTCATCGCATTAACATAACAGAAGACCATTTTGGCTTTTATCACAGGAAATTCCAAGGTTTTAGGAGCTATCAGCCAGGATCCTTGGACAAAGACCAAATATGTATGAGAAATATATTTTGGTCATCTGAATGACCAAATATATATTGCTTATAAATCACAATATTGGACACTGAAAGGCCAAATCTATAGGGAGCATAATTTCAAGAAGGCGTGGATTAATTCATCTGGGTTAATTCATTCCTCTTTAAGAGACTTAAACTCTAAACTTGTAGGTACCAACAGAAATGACAGAGACTTTTCTCTAGCAGCAGGCAACTGGGATGCCTGAAACATGCCAGAACAGAGTCTATTTCCACAAGTCCAGAAGACTGGATTAAAGAAACCCACACAGCTGCTCAGAACCCCCCACTTTCCCTGCGCGGGGAATGTCCTCGAATCTGAGCTCTGCCCAGACTCTGCTCTATCTTACACAGGCTACACTTCCCAGGCCTCAACTGCTCAGACAGACCGCCACCCCCCCCATCCTTCACCACAGACTAGAAACATGTCTTTGGAAAATGTGACCTCATCCCGGGTAACTTGGGTTCATTTATAGCAGAGAGGCCTGATGGAGCTGCCAACCTTCAGACAAGGGAGGAGGGGGAGAGGGGAAATGGAGCAGAAAGAGATGGAATTCAGCACCACCTATAAATCAATTTTGAAAAGTTCGGACAATTTGACTTTATTAAACATCTTCTTATCCTGCTTCCTTTTACACGCTGATGGGTGGGTTAGAGTCTTGCTCCACAAAGAGTGTGATCCTCAGACCAGAAGCAAAAGCATCACCTGGGAACTTGGTAGAAATGTTAATCTCTGGCTCCACTCCAGAGCTCCTGAATTGAAACCACATCTGAACACAATCACCCAAGTGATGTGTATGCACAAGAGAGTCTGAGAAGCACTGGTTCTCAAGGTTCAGAGAGAGGCAGAGGAGGCTAAGTCCCTGGGGAAATATCTAAAACCCACCATTCAGGCCCTGCTGAGGCCTTTGCTCTCCCTCACAGTTCTCTTCAGGGGCCCCCTTCCTCAGAGCTGCCCCTTTTCTTTCCCCTGGGGGCAGAATCCTGTATCCTGCCTCCATCTGAAGCAAATGCTTGTTCTTTTAGGGGTTTCCTACAGGTGTCCTATAGTGGCCACAGTGATGTGGACACTGAAGAGGAAGAAAGAAGCTGCCACACTTTACCTCACAGGTCTCTCCCATAGGAGACAAAGTTGTGGAAAGGTGGGCCAACCAGAGACCGTGTGGCGTGAGGTGTTTGTTTTAGGCAGAATTTTTCATTCATCTACATTTCAGTACAAAACCAAACTTCAGCTATTCAGATCACCTCAGCAGTTGCTGACTTAGAATCACTTAGGAGAGTGCATATTCTCCCACATGTACCCTTAAGGGGCCTGCACAACGCCTTGGACAAAGAAAATTTTAGCTCATGTCTGTCAATCGGCTTGTTGAACACCTAGTCCTTTTCCAATAAGATGATGGTAAGTGATATTCTGTGCACAAGCAGCACTTATAAAATTTCTTACGGATTTTTTTATTTTAACCTCAGAGTAAAGATCATGGATATTAATAATCCCCTAGAAGGTAAAAGTATGCCTTGAACACAGGCCAAAACTGTCAGGACCCACAGGAACTGCAAGAGACAGACTCTTGGAGTTTCAAACATGGGTCAAAGTTCTGAGATGGAATGGGTGGTAAATGATCCCAAGAATGCTAGAAACAAGTTGGTAACACAGTTGGACTGAGGAGAAGAAGGGGTGTGGCCAGGAATAGAAAGGGTGACATGTTTATATCAACTTAAAAGAGCAAAAGAGACTTAATTGCCTCGACAGCTTCAATAACATGCTTGAAGCTGGGAGAAGATCCCTCCTCCTCCATATCCCCACTTTACTGATACGGACAGCAAGTTACAGGGAGGATGTAAAAAAGGGTCA
This sequence comes from Panthera uncia, assembly GCF_023721935.1. NCBI lineage: Eukaryota > Metazoa > Chordata > Mammalia > Carnivora > Felidae > Panthera > Panthera uncia. The sequence goes on along the minus strand of NC_064810.1, from coordinate 76,126,036 downwards.
GCAAAATCCAACCTTCATTTGAGCTGCTTCTGTTATTTTAACCTTGTGCAAAGGGTCAGAGTGTTCTTCCCCAATAATAAAAGGATGTTGAGAAAAGACCAGAGAGGGCACACATGCAAAGAAAACTCACCAAAGGTTAGATCTCTTTCAGGGAAAAATCTGGGTTTTACCAGAGAGTCTTTGTAGTGACATTCTGTGGCTTTCTCCTTCTCCTGCTGTGTTACTAGCTTAATGGATTTGGAAGGAGAGCATTTTTATTAGCTACCAACGAGGAACATCCAGTTGTAGAAGTTCTGTGTTGATAACCACCTCTCCGGATTGCTTGCTGGTACCCACCATTTCCCTGGGACAAAGGCTGAGCCAGAGGGGAAGCAGGCCCAGGCAGGTAGCACCTGCTTCCTGGCAGCTGGTGAGGCTGAAGTGGCTTCCTACGTCGTGCTTCTGTAGTCTTGTGGGCATGCCTCTCTCACCGAGCCCCCCAACATGCCACATTAGCATATTAACTGTCTTCATGGCTGCCTCTCCCCACTGACTGTGTGTCCTTTGAACAGCAGGTCTATGCCCTCTGCACGTTTATAAAGTTAATGCACACAGTAAGTGCTCAGTATGTGCTTGGCCAATGTATCAGGTAAAGACAATTTCCAGGAGTAAGGGACTCTCAGCCCAGCTGCACCAGGCAACACCAAAAGCATACACTGTCATCCAACACTAGAGAATGGAAAAGTGGAAAGGTCACTGTTCTCAGTCATGGAGGCCGTGTCCTCCCCTGTATCTCCAGCCATGGTGTCATCATGAAAGAAACAAAGACCAAGGGACTGAGAGAGCCATTAACTGCCAGAAATGGAAAAAGTGACATTTTGTTATTCATCATTATATCCTTATTTCACTGCTCTACTGCACTCCCAGGACCATTCACATACACTGTATCACACCCTCCAACAACCCTGGCCACCTTCCATTAATGCTGACGTCCTTGTCCTGCTAGCACTGTAGGATGTGAAAGACAAACTGATGCCAACTACAAAACCGGGACAAATATATTCTTGAACTTCCTTTAGTATCCTGCTAGAGCCCTAACCACACTCCCTTTATCACATATTCTTGTTTGTAAGCCTAACTGACTTCTTTTCATACCATGAAAGTGCAGGTTTCTGCTCATCAACAGATTTTGTAAGGCCGAGGAATGCCATCATGATTCTAAGTAAGTTACATTGGTAAATTCTACAAGGCATGGTTCCATTTTTAAGAGCAAAGGTAAAGGTTTTTTTTGTTTTTTTTTTTGTCACCAGTTATGACAGATCAATGAAGAAAAAATTCAAAGTAATAATCTTGGATTACTCAGATATTAAGGCTTTGGACAAAATCAAGAAACTTCTTTTAAAAACTGGGTATATATAAAATCTGTTTAGCTTCAGAGTTTTGAACATTTTGATGTGACCATTTTGCTTAAATAGAATCCAATGCCTCAAACAATGCCTGAGAAAACTACATGGGTTTTGTAAAAAAAAAAAAAAAAAAAAAAAAGCTGGAAATTTTTGCTCTTAAGCAGCTTTTGGAGGGAGGCATCAAATTCACTGAAATTCACTGCTTTTGAGGTTCGCTAAATGCCTGAAGGTTAAGGGAAAGAAGCAGCTATTTAAAAACTACAGTAACACTACCACTAATAAACTATAAAGCTAAATCCTAACCCAAGGCATCTATTTTTAAATTAGGCTTAAGATGTGTAAGGAAGTTCATATCTAACTTGTAAGTCATTCAACAACCAAAGCTGCCAAGTTTCTGAAAGTTACAAGTGAACACAAAATCTATTCAAGCTCACATATTAATTTTGTGGGAATTAGAGGTACCATGAATGCCAAATCAGAAAAATTTCCTGGATATTTTAAACAGTCAGTGAGTCATGGAAGTATTTCCCTCTTACTTGCTCTAATTCCAGCTAGTATTTTTTTTTTTTTTTTCGGTAGTTGTGCGTGCTTTTGGTCAAGACATCATTTCTCTGTTGTTAAGTAACTGAATGATACGCTGTACCTTAGTCACAATAGCCTAATTTAGACTATGCTCTCTATTTCCTGAGATGTAGTATATCCCCAAGGGACAAAGCAAAGATTTCACACCAAACTATAATTTGTGCCATTTTGTCCCTCTGTCTCACAAATGGGTGAATCTGATTATAAAAACTTGGGAGTTTTTTCAGAGTGGATCATAAGCCAAAATCCACCTATTAACATGTTAGCAATGTAGGGAACAGGAGAGAGGGATGGCAGGAATGATTACCTGGACATCTTGATTTTCCTATGCTATACTGAGTTCCTGCTTCATTCCTAATGGTAGGACTCTTAGCACATCAGTGCCAGTGTTTCTTTTTTTAAATTTTTTTTAAGTTTACTTATTTTATTTTGAGAGAGAGAGAGAGAGAGAGAGAGAGAAAGAGCACAAACAGGGGAGAGCCAGAGAGAGGGAAGGAGAGAGAGAATCCAAAGCAGGCTCTGCACCATCAGTGCAGAGCCTAATGCAGGGCTCAAACACATGAACCATAAGATCATGACCTGAGCTGAAACCAAGAGTCAGATGCCCAACGGACTGAGCCACCCAGGTGCCCCAGTGTCATTGTTTCTGAACATGAGGCATTCATAAAGGCATTGGGCTGGAATCAAAAACAAAACTAAAAAAGCTTCTTTCACTGCTTGCCTTTCTTCTTACTTCCCCAACAATTGCCTGACAATCCCTTATCCATTTTATTTCCTTAGGCCTCAGGACGGCACTCACATAGTATGCTGTGTTGGGGAATTTACTGTGTACAAATTTCAACTGAGGGAGATGTGATGTTTCAAAAGAACACATATTTCATTGAAAGGCTGATGAAAGGAGCTTATGGGTAGATTTCATTTAATGCAATATGGTTCTATGTCCTTAATGAAACACTCTGGTGATGAGGTGGGCGGGCAGGCAATGGCTCAAGGAAAGGTCAGGAATTACAAAGACCAGCAGCAGGATGATAGGAATGTAGATCTAACCACAAAATTCAAAGACAGAAATAGATCACCCAGTTTATGTTTACCAACCCCTCCTACTGTATGTAAACAATACTAAGCCTTGCAAAGTCTAATTCCACAATGTCCTACAAACCATTTCTTGTTCTCCCATCTTCTACTTGAGGCCACCAGTACGTCTTACTCTTGTCTCCTTCCTAATCATTGGGTAAAATAGTGCCTAATGAGTAAATATACTCATGTATTCTTCTCTTGAGAAATCTTTAAGGATTTCTTATTGCCTTTGGAAGAAACAGAGTATGATGGAATGAAAACAACATGTGTTAAGATTCATGCAAGTATGGATTTGAATCCTAGCATATCACCAATTGACCTTGGGCAAGATTCTTAGTCTGATAGGCTTCAATGTTTTTTTCCTTTGGTAGAATACAGAAAACAACAACTATTCATGGTTGTGAGAATTACATGACAAAAAAAAAAAAAAAAAAAAAGAAAAAAAAAGAAAAACGTCAAAATGTCTGGCATACTCAATAAATGGCAGATAGACTTTCTTTTTCCTCAAGGTTCTCCATAATATGCCAATTTTCTTTTCCAATCTCAGCATACTTTTACTTCTCAATGTGCACTAAGAACAAAATGATGCTCTTTTCCGCAAAATTCTCCACCCCACCCACCCGCCCCCTGCCATTCCCCCTCCCCCACCCCCTGCCTGGAATGTCCTCCAATCCCTCAGCACAGGGATCCTGTCAGTTGTATTCAAATGCTTCTATCCTTCGAAGTTCAACTGAAATACTATCTTTTTATTCTGGAATCCTTCCTTATTTCCTTGAACCTTAATCTTTCCCTGTGAAGCTCATAGCTTCTTAGGTTTATCTGTCTTTTGGCACTTCCTAATTCTGTGTCCTATGCCATAAACATATGCACATGACATATCATATCCCCTCATGCCGTAATCCTTGATACAAACGTCACCTTATTTAACTCTCTAGTCTCAAAATGTTTTACAGGCAACATTTAACAAATTCAAATGAATAAATAAAATAATTTCTCACTCCCAATAACTAGCTCTAATAACTGAAACCCCACAAGCCATATATCACCCATTGTTCTATCACATTATGCAGAATAGCTATATTTGCATGCCATGGACTTGATAGGTTTCCAATAATACTTACTGATTAATGGTACGAGTATCATGTGTGAGCATTAAATTTTATTTTATTATTTTTAAAATTTTTTTAATGTTTATTCATTTTTGAGAGAGAGAGAAACAGAGACGGGTTGGGGGAGGGGCAGAGAGAGGAGACACAGAATCCAAAGCAGGCTCCAGGCTCCAAGCTGTCAGCACGGAGCCCGACGCGGGGCTTGAACCCATAAACCATGAAATCATGACCTGAGTCAAAATCGGATGCTTAACCAACTGAGCCTCCCAGGTACCCCATGGGCATTGCATATTAAAGCAAAGCTAGACTATCTGTGTTGAAATCCCAGCTCTTCTGCTTACTATGTGACTTTGGGCAAGTTACTTAATCACCCTGTACTTTGTAATTTGTAAAATGGGGCTAATAATAGTATCTTGCTCCCAGTTGAGTCCTTATTTCCATTATTAATACCAACATCTCTTATATCTGTAAACCCTACCTTCCACCCCAACCATCAGCAATGACTTCAGTAGGGAGCAAGACCCAGAAGGAATCTACTAGTGAGAAGAGAATACCAGCATGAGAGAATACCAGAATAGGTACGTGAAGGCAGGCATAGTTGGAACCATGTGCAAATCCTATTGCATAATTTTGTTTATGTTTAGTTCTGAGCTTCCATGAAGAGGATACTTTATTTGTTTAAGGAAGTTATGTCAAGCTATTCTATTAGGGTAATATATTGGTACTAAACCACATTCTCCAATGGATGGTTTGTGAAATGGCTTATTTTAAAGTTAAGAGAACTACCTTTACAGATTGCTTCATAACCCATGAAAAATGTGCCATGTATGGAATGTAGCTGCTGGTAAAGGACAGGCTGCTTCTAATTAGTCAGTGAGAGACAGTCTGCAGATATCATGAGATGGGGAGTAGTCAAATGTAAAACAGTAATTCTGACATGAGAGACTCAGAATTAATCATTTCCATGTCTGAGCCTAGAATCCTACTTCGCGGGATGCCAAAGGCAAAAGCAAATGTTTTGGGGACAAAGGCATTTTGCTAAACTCTTGCTCTGGCCCATGCATTTGACTAGTATATTGTAGTACTAACAGCTGTCCTCTAGCAGACACTGTTTGGCGGAAAAAAAAAAAAAAGTTATTTTTAGAAGTCATATTTGCAGTTGCTTCCAGGCTTCTGTTTTGCATTTTTAAACTTGAAAAGTTCTCATGGCATATTTAATGTTCTATTAAATACCAGGTATATGTTTTATTAGAGATTCAAATAATAACGTTCCATTAAAGTTTCCAACCTTGATGTTCAGTGACATACAAATGTGCCCAAGTCTCCTCCCATCCATTGTCATGATTGTTTTATTATAATTAATATTACTTGTGGAGTGAATGAAGCTTGTGTGGTGACCAGCAGACACTCTCTGAGCTGCCTCTAAAACTCAAGCCCCGTCACCCAAGGAGTGTAGGGAAAGAGATTGAGGAGAGAAAAGCAGAGACCTTAAAGAAGACTTAACTATTTTCTGCAAGGAAGGAAACTGAGGCGCCTCCATTCTTTTTTTGTGATGAGTTAGATTTGAAACTGCTTATATTCAACTACACAATTGACTTTAAATTTACACAATTAAGTTTAAACTGACCCTAAATAAACATTAAAACAAAATAAACTTAGAATAAACATTCTCAATAAGAAAATACTAGGACACAATTAGGTCATTTGGTTTCCGATCCTTTCTGAGGCGTGAGTCACGAGACAAATCAATGCTAGATGAGCTGGATATGGATATTCAGAGAGGGGAACAGACAGTTTTAAACAGGCACATATTTTGTAGCTTGATATAAATACAATTAACACCTCGTGTATATTTCTAGTCTTTGTGCATTCCCATATGTATATATTTATTTGACCTCTCTTTATTGAGATTCAGAGTGTGTGGGGCTCTCTGATAGGCACGAGGAATAGGTACAGGGCAAGCACATTCCCAGACTTCACTGAAGTAACCATCTAAATGTATATATTTTAAAAACACAAAGATTGTCCACATTTTAAAAAGATAAAATTCTGTACAGTTTTGTAAATCCCCATCCCCCTAAATTAACACAGTATCTTGAGCATGTTCTTGGCAGAGGGAAGTAATAGGATGCCCATGCCTAAAAACCCCTTGTCCCAGAATGCAAGATGTCCAAGGTTTCCAGAAGAGTATTATGGCCTCCATTACAGAATCCAATTTCTCCCAGGGTCAGCACAGATGTCAGTATTTCAGAGTTTGTCTAGTTATTCACTAAACCTACATCTTTTTTACCCTGGGCACAAAGATAGAGTATATTTCTCAGCCCCTTTGAATTAATTGTGGCCACAGGACTGACTTAGACAATGAAACATGGATGCAGATGTTTTATGCCATTTCCAGCCCTGACCCAGAAAAGCCTCCCATGTAATCGTGGACTCTTTCTCCTCTCTTTACTGGCTGACAGATGTCAATACCCAGAATGACCTTGAAAGCCATTTGTTGAAGATGGCCGAGGAAAGTACTCCCCACGACCACCCACCACCACTTGAATTTTATGTGAGAATAATTCTTGTTGTTTTAAACCACTGATATTTAGGAGTTTCTCTTTTATAACAGCCAGAGTTATATCAAAAAAGACACAGAGATTATTTTTTCTGTACCTACGCCATTCTAACTGATGGCTTGCTCATTCTTGCTCTCCCTATCTTCAGCCAAAACCTTGGTCAACACAGCATTTGAAAAGAAATATTGGTTTTTTTTTTATAATGCTATGTCCTTAATTTTATATAAAATGCCCACACAATATTTGATTGTCATATCTGCCTTTGTCACCAAAGGCGAAAGCTTTTTTGGGTTATTACAATAGCTTCCATCCATCTTCCATCAGTCTGTCCTCCTGCGATCAGTTTCACAAATCTGACAGTCAAATTCCTTTGCTTAAAATCATTTAAGACCTACCATCTATAATATAAAATTCTTAATATGCCGTTCAAACTCATTCATAATCTGGCTCCAACCTATATCTCTGGCTTTGTCTATTCAGAGCTTCCAAAAAAAAAAAAAAAAAAAAACCATAGAGCCCCTCATCTGTGCTTTCGCTTATGGCATTCCACCTGTCTAGAATGTCTTCCAAATGCCTCCCCTTCTTACTTTTCAAGATCCAGTTCAAATGTCACTCTGGATAATGTTTTCTTTGACAGTCACTAACTGAAGAGTAATTCTCTCCACTATATTTTCAAGTAGTTTATCTTTACATTTAACTATAAAGTGTGTGAGTGTGTGTGTGTGTGTGTGTGTGTGTGTGTGTGTATGTTGGGTTTTTTTTGTAGATGTCTCCATTATCAGATCCTTGGCTCTTAGTAGACATGATTGGAGTCTGAGCCATCTTTTCACCCAGCACAATGCCTAATATATGGCATTCAAGAAGTATTTATTGAACATAAAGTAAAGGAAGAGAAAAGAGAAAGAAGAGAAGGAGGAAGAAGAAATACAAATTATTTTGAGGTTCTCTCTACATTCTAGAAACTTGAGGTCCATGTTTCTTCCATAGAAGCAAAGACACAAATACTTGTGTGACTCTATATCCTTTCACTAGTTATTTCCCTCACTACCCAAATAAATGAAAAAAGAAAGAATTAATGACACAAAAACTCCTAATGACAAATCCTCAGTATCCTTTCCATCATTCTGTCATTTCAATCTCTAGGGTTTTTCTTTTGGATAAGTAATGGTTTTGCATTACTCTCTGATATTTAATGTTAGTCTACATGTGGGATGGATACATTTACCTACCATAAGTATATACTTATGATTCTTCCCACCCATAAGTATCTGATAAAAAGGTTTCTTTTTAACTATTTGTGAAAGATGTCTAAGATAAATTTTATAAATCACTTATAAAATCCTTTCTCAGAACTTGAAAGAGAATATACTGTCAGCAAACATTCTGAAAGATCTTTAAGAAGGAAATTAACCTAGTTGAATTGCAACAAGCAATTAAAAGTAAATCAACAGCTAAATAACAAGAATTGAAAAAAAAAAAAAAAGCTAAATAACAAGAATTGACAACGTTGTCCCATCCTCTGAAACATTATAAAACTCCAGATACCATAACCAACCCTACTGGTCACTCTGTGGGTCCCCTGGTGTTCTGCCCACACTGGGGTGTACTCTTCCCTGCTTGTCACTCTGTCGGTCCTCCGGTATTCTAGCCACACTGGGACTCTGCTGGACACACACAGATGTTGATGGGAAGTTAGCTTCATCTTTTTCTCACACAAAAGTTGTTTGGTCTTAGACATACCAGATTGGGTAAACTGGGCTCACTCTAAACCCTAACTGATGTCAAAACTGAACTAGTTCCTATTTTTTAGCATTTCTCAAGACCTGGCAAAGCCACATAGAGTAATACTATGTACGAGATTAGTTTTCTTTGGAAATCTATTGTTTGATCAATACAATATTCCTGGAAGGAAGATGCACAGACAGGGCTGTTTTATAATGGCCAGAGTTGCAATTTCCTGAATGAGAAGTCTCATCACTTAAAAAGATCACCTATGTCTGCAAAATAAATAGAAAAATAAATAAATAAATAAATAAATAAATAAATAAATGGGTCTGATCTGAAATTTGCTGATCTGAACAATACATTTTTTTTCTTTAGCAACAATTTTCAGTTCTCCTACTTACTGATGCTTTCACATCCAAAAAATTGAAATTAAAGTATAATTTCTAAGACTTTTATCAGAAAAAGTTCCAAATATTTTCTTAAAAATCAACTGATTTAATCCCTTATTATGACTTTCTAAACCCTTGCTATATATGCCATCCCATGCCCAATGGTATCCTGAGAAACTATGGAAAGAAGGTACTTCATGGTGAAGAGGTCAGTGGCACTTTAATTATTAGTTCCAACAAAAACTCCATTCTCTGGTATATTGTCTAAGACAGCTTAACCCATCAGTGCCTTCAACATAATAAGAGCTCAAAAAATATTTGGGTGAATTAAGGAATGAATATCAGCCTCAATGTGGTTTGGCCCCAGACCCTAGAGTAGTACCCTCTAGAGAAAATACACCAAGAAGAACAAGAAAGTCTATGGTGAAACACTCTTGGCTTCTCTTCTGGCACATTGCTAAGACCTTGGTTTCCAATGAAAGGAAACTGCCCCCTTCAAAATGGGGTTTAATTAGCTCACCAACCTCACTGAGTTAGCACCTTTTGACTGTCACCAATGTCAAGGCTAGAGAGAATTGAGGATACACAGTCCCTAGAAATCTGTTCCTACTCTCAAAGTAGCTATTACATACTTGATGGGACATTTTAAGCTCCTTCCATAAATAAATGTCCCCTTCACCTACCCTAAGCTCCAACCCGACAGAACTTCTTCCCTGTAAAATTTGCAACAAGTTCTTTCCTGCTTTGCCAGTCTTTATCCCCGTATGTTAAAATTCTGCGTCTCTTGAGGTGCCTGGGTGGCTCAGTTGGTTAAGCATCTGACTTCGGTTCAGGTCATGATCTCACTGTCTGTGAGTTCGAGCGCCACATCAGGCTCTGTGCTGACAGCTCAGAGCCTGGACCCTGCTTCAGATTCTGTGTCTCCCTCTCTCTCTGACCCATTCCCCACTCATGCTGTGTGTGTGTGTGTGTGTGTGTGTGTGTGTGTGTGTGTCTCCCAGAAATAAACAAACAACAAACAAAATTTCTAAATTAAAATAAAATTAAAAAATCTGCCTCTCTCTTCAATGACTGAAATGGTCTGGCACTTGCAACCCTCAGAGATCTAGCAAAAAAGAAGAGCCAACAAAGGAGATAGAAAACAGCCTGTCAAAGAAGGAAATCTGGCAAGAATAAGAGAAGGGAAGCCTAGAGAAGTTAGGGTTCCAGATGCAAGATCATGAAAGTGAAACACTGCTGACAGGTCAAGAAAGCTGGAGGCAGATAACTGACCATTGGCTCTAGCAAGATGTGGACCACTGAGGACATTTATGAGCACCATTGCAGTGTGGTGGTGTAGCCAGAAACCCAATTAGGATGAGTTGTGGAGAAAAAGGGGGAAGAGGCAGAAGAGACAGCAAGACCAGACTAGTTTTGAAAGTTGTGATATTGGAGAAAAAAGTGAAGCCAAAGGAGGTTTATTGTTTCAAGATGGGTGCTTTAATGTAGGTTTATGAACTGACAGTAATCACCTTGTAGCTATAGCTATACTGATGATGCAGAAATAAATAAATAAATAAATAAATAAATAAATAAATAAATAAATAAAAGAAGTGCAAGCATGAACTCCTTTGGAAAGCAACAGGGAAGAAGCTAGATCCAAGGCACTAGTCAAAATTTTAACCTATTAATCTTTATAGAGATTTATTTTACTTTACTGTCTTTTTTTCATATTACTATTACTACTACTACTATTATTATTATTATTATTATTATTGAGATAGAAAATAAAGCAGCATGTCTATATACCTTCAGAAGCTAGTGGGCTGGAGGAATTGATGGTGAGAATATGAGATTACTCTCATCTGATGACATCTATCTCATTTTCTTAGAGGTCATCGTATATTACAAGCTGTAGAAGGGGTTCTGGAAGGTATCTGGTTCAATTTTTGTCTTGCATTTGGAATAACTAAGTTCTAGGAATATCAAGTTCCTAAAGTTACAAAAATTGAATGTGTCCTCTGAAGGAGTATGCATGATTTGCCTTAGTCATGCTGCCTCCCCTATTCCTCTCCAGCATAATCAAGAGCTGTAACCAAGAGCACCCAACCCAAGGAGGGAGTACTAACAGTTACAGCAAGGAGGCAAAAGTTTATAAGATAAAAAATCCTGATTATCTACATAGCCATTTCTCCTCCCCACATTAAACACTCTTATTTCTAATAAGCCATATTAATAGCCAGTTTCTCAAAAAAGTTACCTTTAGTAAAAACACATTGTCTGCCTGAAGCAGGGATTTCCATCACCTCAAACTAGCCTCAAATTCCATGCTTTTGCTATAGCTTTATGTTTCACACTTGTATGTTGCCCTCACTTCTTTAACTTCTGTTAATTGAGTCTAAAATGTTCATTGTTAATCTGGCCAGAGCAGAACATCACAATCAAATTATGTATAGACTGCTCAAGGTCTTTTTAAATGATTTAAAAGCAGAGTAAATTATATCAAGGAAAATAATTTATTGGAGAAACTTTAGAAAGTAAAATCATCTTGGCTCTAATTCTGGATTCTAGAACATTTTTTCCACTAGCTTCCAAGAGATACATCAAATCTAAGTACCTAATTTCCTCAGTAAATTCCAACATGCTCCACAATGACATATTTGCACTGAAATTCATGAACTAAGCAAAATCCCATGACACTGGCTCTAGCTATCGTGATTTGTTTTAGGCATCCAGACGGTATCCAAATGTTTACAAAGTAAATGCTGAAATAAGTGTCCTCTGAAGGGTTTATACTAATTTCTAAATCCTTCTATTATAAACCACAATAAACAGGCTTTTTTCGTACCAGTCCCTAAAAGGAATCTTGCATCTAGAAATACTGAATTAAAATATTCAATAATTTTTTTTTCCTGGCAAATCAGTTAAATCTACTTACAGTTCTAGGGACATATAAATCCAGTCTACTTCTATAATTCCTAACTAATCCTAATCAATGGGCAAATGTTGGTTGACAGCCACTATGAATTTTTATTAGAAAAGTCAAAAATAGAATAATTTGATTTATTCCAAATTATCCCAATGAGAATTTTAAAAGCACTACTGGGCTATTTCACTACTTTCCATTCCAGGAAAGATTATAGTTATCATCTTCTTGTAGTATTCATGGGTCTTTCTAGGCACATAAATGTTGCAACAAACAGTTGCAAACCTGAAAAAGTTATCTGAGTGATTAAAAAGAGAATTTATTTTTCTAGTATTTAAAATTTATTTCAAATTAGTACTGGGTAAATCTTCTCATCTCAGATCTGAGTTTGGGTGATAATTTAAGGAACAATGGTGAATTAGGAAAAGTATGTGCAAGGTTAATATCCTTAGCCATAAAATAAATCCTATCATATAGCAATGAGAAAAATAATCAGGGGTTCCTGGGTGGTTCAGTCAGTTAAGCGTCCAACTCTTTGTTTTGGCTCAGGTCATGATCTCATGGTTTGTAAGTTTGAGCCCCACATCAGGCTCCTTGCTGACAGTGCAGTGCGGAACCTGCTTGAGATTTTGTCTCTCCCTCTCTCTCCCTCTGCCCCTTCCCCTCTCACTCTCTCTGTCTCTCTCTCAAAAATAAATAAATAAACTGAAACAACTGAAAAAATCAATGCCTCAATAAAATGGACAAAAGACAGGAACAATGATCAATAAACATATTTAAAAAAAAATTTTTAATGTTTATTTATTTTTGAGACAGAGAGAGACAGAGCATGAATGGGGGAGGGTCAGAGAGAGGGAGACACAGAATCTGAAACAGGCTCCAGGCTCTGAGCTGTCAGCACAGAGCCTGACATGGGGCTCAAACTCACAGACCGCGAGATCATGACCTGAGCCGAAGTCGGCCGCTTAACCGACCGAGCCACCCAGGCACCCCAATTTTTAAAGATTTTTCATATTGATAATCAAAAATGCATATTATGACAAGATGAATTTTTTTATCCATCAAATTATCCCAGTTTCCTTTACTTAAATATAATCTAGAAAGCTGGTAGTAATTCTAGGAAACATGTTTCAGCTGCTGCTGTTTAGTGTATTAAGTGGTACCAACTTTCTCAACAATGATTTGGCAATGTGTTTCAAATGCCTTAAAGTGTGTGTATTATTGATTTAGTAAGCCTACTCCTAGGAATGTACTTTAAGGAAATGATGAGAAATGAATATTTAAATAAACCAATGAGCATGAAGCAATATTTACGAGAGTGCAAAACTGTACACAGCTCAAAGTAGAGGAAGTGTTTGTTAAATAGATTATAATATAGTCATATGATAGTTACATTACAGCCATTTAAAAACATAAAGGTTTCGTTTTATACATTTTTAATTAATAAAAGTTAGAAAAAAAACACGCACCATATGATTCAAATTTTGTTTAAATGTACATATGTATTTAGCGGAAGTGTACCTAAAATGGTACATATTGAAGTGTTAGGAATGGTTAGGTATGGGAGATGATGTTGAGTGAGCATTGATTGCTTAATTTCTTATTTGTACTTTGCTTCTCCGTATTTTGCAGATTATCTGCAATGAACATGTATTATTCCAGAAAAAGTAAATATTATTCTTAAACCACTATTGTAACAGTCTCATATCAGAGTGTCTTCCTGTACTATTTTTAAGCTGCACTTATATCACTCTGCAAATAGCAAGAACAAAATCACATCATATATACAGAGACAATATAAACAGTAGCTTATAATCAACCCTGTGGAAGACTGATTATCAGAATTTCCATTAACACTACTGGAAAGAGAGATCTAGAGTTCTGAATGGAGTGTGGGTGATGGTAAATGGTCTTTGTTAAAAGGATGCATACGTTGCAACTTATGAGCTGTGCACTTTTCTGTGTGTATGTTATCCTTCAATGAAAAAGATTAAAAATAATTCCAGCCATTGAATGCTGGCTATTTCCATGCAGGCTCACAGGGAGTTAGAAGGAAGCCCACGAGGTCACTCACCCTAACCTCTCAGCCCACTTCTTCAGAGCTACAGAGAAGAGATGCCGCAAAGGCTTGGATGTCATTCCACTGTCAGATAGGTTTGATAAAACCTTATTTTTCACAATGAACCACAAACAATATGCCTTTTTTCAACTTCCAGTCAAGTCTGAGCTAATCAACTACAGACATGCTTGACTATAGATGCTAAGAGGATCATCAAGCGCTGAGGCCCAGCATGCACTCCTTCATCTGGCCTGAGAACTGTCGCTGCCCCCACAGCTCTGGTGGCCGTGAATGAAGGACGATGACAGCAGTGTGGCCAGAAACTGTGGTGCAGTCAAGAAAAGTAGGACACACGCAGAGTGGGGCCAGAATGTCTACAGCTTCGCTGATGGCAAACTGAATTTCTGCTTCAAAGCCAGTGGTGCAGTGGCATATGGATGCCCCACAAATGGGAGCTGAAGGAAGAGGTGCTTGTGATAGTGGAAACATACCTCACATGAGCTACAAATAAGACTGTTTGGTGAATCGTATCTGCAGATGTAGGGACCTTGCCTGAATTTTTAAATTGACAAACAAAACTCACAGGGAATATTGTTGAGCACAGTTTACTCTTTGTGGATGGGTCAGTCATTGAAACAGATCATAAAATGAATGTTTATCATTAAGTTAAGAAATACTACTGCACAGACAAAAGACAGGACACTTAACCGACAAGTTCGGACACTTGGGTTACTCTCGAATCTCCACAGAAAAGCTATGTGACTCGAACTGAAACATTCCATCTTCTACTGTTTCAATTTATTCATTAAAGTATAATTGGACCACTTCATCTTAAAATCTCACTCATTCCAGGGAGTCCAAATCTAAATTTAAGCACTATGATTCTAAATTTATAATCTCACACTTATGGCTTCCCTGTAAAGAGAAGGAGATGTCTCACTTTTCCAAACACAATTTAACTCTCACATTTACAAGAGGTCTATCTGTATGAGTATTCTAGAACAATCGCATCTCATTACAGCGACAGGGGAAAGATGAAAAGAGACAGTGGTGCACAACTGAAGGCAAGCTAGTGTCTCCCTAACCAGCATCTCTTTTGTCAGCTCTTGTTCCATGTCTTTTTCTCTCCCTTCCTCACACATAGTCTTAGGAGCCTTCTAAAATAAAGAAAGGAAAGATGTGAAAGTAAACAGAGAGAGAAACGTACACAGAGCATCAAACTCTGAGACAAGTAGAATGACTCTGATCACAATCACTTCTTTCTAAAACCTCCTCTCCTTTAATTTTGCACAAGTTACTCTCCACTCACACTGAATGAGGACACCAGACAAACAGCACTTCCTCCAGATACCGCTCATCCACTCCGCTATCACTTGTTAGTCCATAATGTGGGTGATCCTTTGACCAATACAGAGGTAAAACAAAGAGGGACTCTGTACCCAAGGACCTCACAATCTAGCAGTGAATACCAGAACGTGAAACAAGTTACTGTCATGCAAAGCAGAAAAAGAATCAATGCACTAAGAGGAGGACACAAAGGAAAGCATTCTTCCAACTTCAGGGGTCAGAGAAAGCTTCCTGAAGGGCCTTAAAGAAAAGGTAGGTAATTGAACAGATTTACCCATGTAGAGATGGAAGGGAGAGGCACCAGGAAGAGACAAGTAGGAGAGAGACTGGGCTGGTACTTAGGGTACCTGAAAAGAAGTAATGGAAGATCAGGCTGAATGATAGGATGGGTCAGACAAACTCGAGAGCCTTGAATTCCAGGCTAAGGCAGGCAGACTCTTTATGCTGTAGAGGGATTATTACAGATTTTATATTAGAGGAACAATATGACTGAATATGCACTTTGCAATGATTCATAGTTCAACGTCTCCAAACTACTTTTCAGCTACATTTCAGAGAAAATCCCCCAAGGATATTTAAACCCAGTTTAGTCTTATACTGCTTGTGGTAGCGTCAACTGTTGCTCTGCATGGTATTAGATGTGAATTAAACAGATTTTATTTCATCTATTCAGTTCATATTTCTTGGACAACTTTCTTCCTGGGCTTAACCTTTAATGTCAGCAGTGGTGTCTTCCAACCATTTTAAGACATGAATTATATATATATATATATATATATATATATATATATACACACACACATATATATGTATATATATGTGTATATATATATACACACACACATATATACACACACATACACACACATATATATGTATATATATATACATATACACACACACATGTATATACACACACACATATATATGTTAAAATTGAAGCAATTAAGGACAAGTGTCCTTAATTTTGAGATATTTATGTACTTTGGAAGGAGCACACTCTGGATGTCAACAGCCAAATGCTCCCTGCTTCCTGGAATCTTGACAAGAAAGAGGATGTGTTTGACCATAAAGTATCAAAAGCCAGAACATTCCCTGAAGTTCTTTCCTGGCTCTAGAAAATGGAATGCTGGGCAATTCTAAAATATCGTGACTTGCTGCATTAATCGTGCAAAGATGAGGTAGCTATCATAGCTCCAGCAACATCAACTAGAACATGAAAGAAGTTACTGCCATGCAAGGTAGAAAAGAATAAATTCACCAAGAGGGGTACACTCTTACAAAGTGACAGTATCTGCTTACGGATCCACATAGTCTCCCATTTCAAGTTTACCTTGTGACTCACGTAGGTGGAATAAACAGAAGTTGTTCCAGGTTGCTGTCACCTGTCTGTGGTCCTGGAATCAAATAAAGCTGAATAATCCAAAAGGTGTTATAATCCACAATTTCTGTCCTCATGTGTCTGAGGAGAAAGGAAATTCACAGAAAAAAGATGACAAGCTCAAGGCTACACCAGCTGCTTGGTGCAAACACAGAAATCAGCAATGAGGTCTTTCGACTACAGGTAAGGACACACCATCCTGTCTTCTCTTGTAAACAGTGTGAGGAAACTTGACTTTGACTCAGCAGTGATGATTCATTTAATCAATAATTTCAACTACCTCAAAGGAACTCCAAAGACAAGCAAGCTAAAACTCCCCTTGGGCTTAGTATTTTTTTTTTTCTCATTCTGAATGGTGGTTTAAAACACAGTACCATCTACATCCAAGAGGCACTAAAATTTTTGAAGCGTCCCATACCTACTGTGGAATCTTTAACCAGGAGTCTGTATCTGAAAAATATAAAAATTAAAGAGAGAGAGAGAGAAAAACAAAAAAGAGGTAGGAAAACTTTCCTGACTGTTTTTAGCTCTGGTTGATTCTGACTCAGCCCCACTGGCATGCGTGATTGAACGTTTTGTGTATAACACAAATTCCAGCCCAGTGCCCTCCATCGGACATGTTCTCATTCCTGAGCCTGACAGCACAACTGGTCTCCTAGCAACTCTCAACATTTTCTTTGCCTAGTCAGCTGTAGCAATTGGCTCTTTTTCATGGTTGTCCTTCTCTCATCTCCTGTCCAGACATAGGAAAAACTTTCTATGCCAGCAAAGGGGTCTTGAGGTCTGGATCCTGATCTGGAAAATCAGTTGAGATTGAATTTCTTCTCTCCCATCCTAGGTTTCTCTCTCTCTCCCCCTTTCTCCTTTCTCTCTTCTGTCACACACACACACACACACACACACACACACACACACACACACACACCAGCAAACAGAATGGTCTTGCAATCTTCCTGAGTGATGGCGATATTGTCTAGTACAAAAACAAACAAACAAACAAACAAAAAGCAAGAAATATGGAATCCTCCTTGCCTAATGGGGAACTTAGGAATGCTGCCTCACTCTTTGGTTACTTCATCATGTAAAAGGGGATGTTATATACCCACCTCAGCTCGTTATTGTGAGGCTCAAAAGACATAAGGAATGATAAACGGTTTGAAACGATAGAGATTTCAGTTATTACATTAATGGTATTAATTTTAACACTAAGAAGAGGAAATACCCTTTAGACACACACTTAGAAAGAAAACAGTAATTGTTCACTTAAGGTTTGACTCCAGTCATAACATGATTAGAATTTATCCCTTCTTCATCACCCAAATTTCAAGTACTGATTGCATCTTACAGAAATAGGAGACCAGAAAAAACAAAATGTCATTCAACCTAACAATTTTCAAATGACTCAAAACTGCTCCTGTTGGCCCAAGGCAAATCAATCAAGGGTCCTTCCGATTGCCTCCAACATGGCTTAAAACCTCATGTGAGAACTGACAGAGAGATACTCTAAGTCCTCTCAATCCTCTTAAGATACAATAAAGTAGGGGAGCCTGGGTGGCTCAGTCAATTAATGTCTAACTCTTCATTTCAGTCCAGGTCATGATCTCATGGTTTGTGGGCTCAAACCCCACATTGGGCTCTATGGTGACAGCACAGAGCATGCTTGGGATTCTCTCTCTCTACGTCTCTCTCTGCCCCTCCCTTGCTCTCTTTCAAAATAAATAAATAAACATTAAAAAAAGACATAATAAAGTACAACCGGCGTTTGTAGGTAGACAGAGTAGAGAAATACCTAAGGGGGAAAAGAACTTAGCAACTGTAACCTAGTTCCATGAATCCAGAGATCAAGGGTTCTTTTCTTTGTTTACATATGGTTTTTTTAAATTATCACTTTGTTTTCATTGCTTAGAACAGGCTCTACTACTTGGTAACCTTTCAATAAACATTTATTGAAAGATGAAAAAATTCTGTAGTCAGGGAAGTCAAACTGCTCATTTTAGCAGTTTTGATTATATTTATGATGAGTTTGACAAAAACCAATGATTACTACTAGTAAACTAGAAAATACATGTCGATTATTTGGCACTTACAAGATCTCAGTAAATGGAAGATGCTGTTGTTTCCTCTTCTACTACTCTCCAGTGCAACCATCATTCATTATCACCTACTTAAAGGCAAGTGGTTAGGGGGAATTATGTACAAGGAACTTTGTAATCTAGCAAAGGAGAACGGCAAACAATAATAGCTCCATTCGACAGGGAAACTTATTTTAAGACCAGATGACATATGTTTTCACAGACTAGAAAGGGCTATAGTAATTCCAAGTGTTACTCTCCTCACTCTTAATTTCACAGCGAGGAAAAATTAGGCTCAGTTCCTTCAGCTTTTGAGAGTATGCCCAAACTTCTCTTTGTTTTTATTCACTCTCAATAAGATCAGCATTTTCTTCCTGCAAGCTAAGACTCTGCTCTTTCAGACAAGCTGCAAAGAAAGCTGTAGGTACACATTAATGTTTATAGTCACAAGGTGCAAGAGTGGTCACCAGCTCCTGTGGGCCCTTTGCTGGGGGTTCAGGTGGATGGGAGCACTGTTTGCATGGAGGCTGTTTGCACAGCGCTGGGGGGCATGGGCACTGGAGCCCGAATGTCCGCCATTCTCCAGTCCTAGCTCAGTCACCCACAACCTATGGAACCACTGACATCAACCTAGCCTTTCTGTGCCTCAATACTCCACATCTGTGCGGTGGGACATACTAGTACCTACCACAAGGGATTATTTTGAGAATTGAGTTAATACATAAATAATATATCATAAGTTAATGAACAATAAATGAGCAACTAATGAGCAATAAATATATTTAAATTTTGTTTTTAGTAGAATATGATTTGGCAGCATCCCTTTAGATGCCCACAGCTCATAATACCTTTCCTTGATAACTGATCTTCCTGAGATTGAGAGTCTACTAGTGTCTCAAAGACACAGAAACACTGCCTAAGTTTGCATTACACTTTCTACCTGCTTAACTGACTATCAATACCATACATGGGGCTGGGAACTGGTACACAGAAGTCAATAAGGCATTGAACTTCTTTTTTAATTCACTGACTTGAGGCAGTATGTTTTAACGACAAAAAGCTTTGGCTTTAAAGCAGATAGATCTGAACTCAAAATACTGTCTGTCATATACTAATTGTGTGACCTAGAGAATCAACCTACCAGGGTCTACTTTTCTTTCTTATCCATGGGGAAAGGGTGTTAATAGCAAGTTTGGAGATTTATGAAAAGCCATTAAATAATGCATGAAAAGTAATTAGGACAGTGCTTAGACCATAAAACCATTCAGTTAACAACTTCACAGTTATTACAATAGGGTAGAGAAAGGCAGGTTATATATTATGCTCAAAGTAAAGGCAGAAGAAACAAATAATAAGAGAATTCACAAGCATGGACGAATTAGGGAGGTGATTACACAATCTGGAAAATCAGTTCAGGGGATGGCATTAGGGCCTGCCAGGAAAAAAAAAAAAAAAAAAAAAAAAAAACCATAAGTATAATCACAGATAAATAAGCGGGCAGAATGAATTCACACAATGCCAATATTTTGATTAAGAGCATAAGGAGTAGGCAATGAGGCTACCAGTAAGCAAGGCTGCATTGTATGAAGGACCTTGGGTATCATAATAAGAGTTTTAGTCTTTATCTCATTGTCTCCAGATGATCTCGTTAGCAAAGGTGAAAGGGAATGAGATTTGGGCAAATTTTCTAACCCCTCCTTATGTGGTCTCTGTAAAACTTGAGGGGAAAATAATTGAAAAAAAAAAAAAAAAGAACACTTCTCCAGGAGACTTCTGTGATGGAAAAATAAGAGAGAATGGAATAAAAATAATGGCCTTCCCCTCTGTTGAATTCACCAACACCTTCTAGAACCTCTTAATTAAAGCAAAAAGAAACATGCTGATGTTTCATCCCCACACAAACAATAATTTGCTTCAAAAGAAGTTCAGGGTTTACATTACCAACCTTACAGCTATGGCTAACATTAACACCCAGTTAAGACATCTAATGCTTACGGTGTCTCCAAGCAAACAGTTGGCGCTTATGTGCCTCTATTTCCCCTTCTCCATAATAGGCAAAGCATAAGTATTTCTCTCTTTTCCATAAAGCTACAGAAGTTGTCAAATAATATGATGAATAAAAATCAATCTGCAAATTATAAAACTTTTACATGTTTTATGGCATCATTTATTATTATTGTAAGTTCATGTATGTAAATTACTTTGACACATAATAGACTAGGAATAGAGATTATAGTAATATCCATTTAAATGAAGTCTTTAAGATTTTCTTACCTATTTTTCTTACTTTAGTATATAATTAATATGTAAAAAAATACAGCTTCATGTTACCCTCGACGTCAAAATAAGTGGCTATAATGTAAGGGCTTCCTATATTAAGTTGTATGTTGTATCTTTACAAAACTGAAACTGAATACAAATGGAATGAAAAAGAGTAATTTGGAGAAAGGGAAAGGGCCTCAAATTTTTTCAGGAAAATGAGTCTGATTGCTAAAGTAAACTATCATCTACTTTGACCATTTTCTCCTCTTCAGGCCTTAGAGATCAAGGGACCCTTTCTCAGTCCATGAATCTAATTTAGAGGAGAGGCACTATTATACATCAGCCATATACCTGCCTGAGGTACCATCACCTTGCACTGTGTTATTTGCCTCAAGATCTTAAAATAACAAATTTACTTTAAGCCAACGCTATTTTAGAACATAAACTAAGTTTATAACATGAAATGCAGAAAAGCTGAAGTGATTCAAAGAGGCAATGATAGAACCAGCGCAGTAGGAAGAATAATGTGACGAGACTCAGGCCACTCACTCATGCCAACAAAATTACAGTTCATAGGGAACAAAAATGTTCTGAATTGCTAGGGCTTTGGAGACATCCAGTTTAAGGCATTTAGCTGAAAGGCTAAACAACTCATGGCTGACACATTGACCTTGTGAGAGGAACCTGGATGCAAATCTTGAATTTGCTTTTTCTTAATTACATGACTATGCAGAAGGTAGTCTTGGTTTCCTCATCTATAAAAAGATGATAGTAAGAAGAAGAAGAATGGCTACATCAGGGTTCTTATGAGGAATAAATGAGTTTATACAGGAGATGTGGCTAGCAGAGTGCCTTACATAGAACAAATGCTCAATAACAACTAATTATCATTACTAATATCAATACATCATACAGGAAGATAGAGAATCACTTTTGAGAAGAGGTCATATACTCACACATTTTAAAAACACAAATCGAAGTTTCACTGTAATCGTATTTTAGTTAAAGAACATAACATTCCAAGTTTAAGTAAGTGAATATGTATATTTAACCAGAATCCCATAGTGCAGAGAATCATGGTACTTACCTGCATTCACCTGAAGTCATAAAAACCAACCAGTGAGTAAAGATGTCCAGGTCTTCCTCTTATGAAAAAAGTGGACTTTCTAAAAATGTGAAAATCCAGTTATGAAAATAATTTATGGCCTTGTTTCTTCAGCATAACCCATCCAAGATCGTATTTGGCATGAGTAGGCACAAAACATCTTGTGTATTTTAAGGGAAAGACAGGGAGAAAAGATGGGACGCTCAGGGTAAAGTCCTAACAGCAGGAAACACTAAAATCATCAGAAGTGTTAGGGAGGAGGTGTGTCTCATCCACATCAAAGGAAGAAAACCCACACCCATTCGTTCTAACTTGGATGAGGAAAGGATTCAATTCCCTTGTGTGTCCTTTTCGACTAAAAACTACAGCCTACATAAATCTCAAGAGTGAAAAAAAAATCTCAATGTGCAAAAAGGATCAGACCCTTTTTCAAAGGGTTTTCAAAAGATTTTTAAACGGTAATCTTTCAACTGGGGAAAAATGAGGGGGTAGAAATTATATCTGTCATCAAAGGATCCACCCATCTAAAAATGTGTAATTGTGGTGTGGCCTGCCCCATCAGAGACATAAAAGAAGCTTTAAATAAAAGTTCTTTCTAAAATTAACTGAGTATAAAAATTCCCGAGGCACCCCTAGAGATCTAATCCATTCTCAAATCATGTATAGCCTTTCAGAAACATTTTGGATTAACATCAAACCTTTCTTCCCCTTTGCCAATTGCACCCAAGAGTAATCCTGGGCTCCACACAAGAGAACCCTGCCTTCTGGCTTCCACTGGGCCTGTAACAATGTTCAGACAAAACAGCTAATTAACCTTGTTTAAAGATGAACAAATGATAACTACAAACTTGGTTGGATTTTTACAATGAAAATTTGGATGTTTTTGTTATAGGAACAATTAATAGGTTAAGGGCCTATGTAGTGCCCCATGCTCATTATTTCGAAAAAAAGAATTTCTCTCAAATTCAATAGGCATTCGTCAAAGCAACTTGAGTTGTTAATGAAAAGGAGATATAAAGAGTGTTGTATTCTCTCAAAGACTTAGCCCAGGTCAAACAGCTATTAAAGAGCAGAGCTGGCATTTGAATCAACCCATGATAGGTTAGGACTCAAGTGAGTTGATTGTGTATACTATGCATTCGGTGTATATGGCTAGAATTCCTGAATATCCCCTCACCACTCACCTCCTTTATCCTACACCAAGACCTCTTCCATGTCTTTGCAGCTGACAAGCTTGAGAATAGGAAGAGAACAAAAATAAGAAGTCTCTTCTACCAAAAAGGAATATGGATGGCAATTAATCTCATGAGCTTTTAACCAAACGTTCCCATCGTTTAAGACAGAGTTGCAGTTACATTTCATATATTTTGTGTCTAAATTATTTTGCGTCAAAATCATTTTATGTCTAAATTATTCAGAAAGCTGCCTTAATTTTCTCTATCTTTTGGCCAGAATGCCTAAGACTATAGTCTTAGTCACAGGATTTCCAAGTCCTGAAAGCATACTGGAAAGGGAAGGAAGCCCTACTGTGATGACCCTATAATCCAAATGTCAACTGAGTAAATGAATAGCCACAGATGCTAAAAGTAAAACTGTTATTCTTACCAGTGGTCTTGTAGTTTCAAAACTACATTAAATATTTAAAAAAATGTTAATATACAAAAATATGCCAACTCTATGAAATGCCTTTATTCCATTTCTTTATTTTTTTTTCCAGGAGACAATAGGAAACAATGCAAAGTACATAAAGTTTGGGGGTCAGACAGACCTCAGCTCTAATCTTCTCTCAGTTGGACTTTTTGAGTCACAGTCTCCTCAATCCTAGAGCAGAAGTGAGATCACTCACAGCTTTAATTGAGATTAAAACAACAACAACAACAATGTAGCTTTTGGAGAAAACAATTAGGATTGCATTAACCACGAACGTTGCCTCAGACAGTATATGTGGGCTTGGTTTAAAGACGTTTTTGGAGTAGATGCTGGATGATTCTCATGATGCTCCTCATGAAATTCTCTCATTTCACAGAAGTCATGACTGAGGCCCAGAGAGAAATGGTGACTTTTTCTGGGTCACAGGGAGTCACGGGGAAGAGAAAGAGCTGGAACCCAGTGCTCTTTCCGCTGCACAGCACTATCTACTGGTGCAGTCACCTGTGATGTCTGCTGTTTTGACTGAGAGTTTTTAGTAGAAGCATGGTGTCAACCAAGAAGGCCATAATGAGGAAACACCTATGTTTGTCCATACAGACACACTTAAAGATAACTAACCCCCTGAGATGCTACAAGTCTCTGGATATGCGGGGTTAAATACACAGGCTCTGAATTGAGAACAGAAGTGTTGCCACAGCAGAAACATGACTGATTTCCCAATTGTTACACAGGTGCCTAAGCACATTATCCGATCCTTTGCAGCTCGACACAGTCTAACAGATTCAACATGCTCCTTCCAAATGAATGACACTTTAGAATTACTCCTATTAGAGCTGACGACATTTTTCCTCATCGCAGCATATTTTTCATTGTTTAATAGTAATTACTTTTAACTCTTTGTTCGAAACAGGTTAGAAAACCTCGGTGGAGGAAATAAGAATGTTTACGTACAAAATTAACTTTTGAATTATTGGCATATTCGATATGTTTGGGAATGTCCTCCTTGCATTCGTCAACATAGATTATAGAAATGCAGTGCACCTTTACTTTGTTGATAACTTCCTCTTTACCTTACTTTCGTCTTAAATTTAAAAGTCCACACTTTAATATATTCCCAGTAATTTTACAAAATCAATAACATGTAATGGCCTGATCTTTAAATGTCCAGGGTAGGGGCGCCTGGGTGGCGCAGTCGGTTAAGCATCCGACTTCAGCCAGGTCACGATCTCGCGGTCCGTGAGTTCAAGCCCCGCGTCGGGCTCTGGGCTGATGGCTCGGAGCCTGGAGCCTGTTTCCGATTCTGTGTCTCCCTCTCTCTCTGCCCCTCCCCCGTTCATGCTCTGTCTCTCTCTGTCCCAAAAATAAATAAAAAACGTTGAAAAAAAATTTTTGAAAAAAAATAAATGTCCAGGGTAATACTTTCCACTGGACAGGTAAAGAGAGATGAAAATTGTTCTGTCGAGGAAAGCAAAGTATACTGAAAAGATTTAATCAAACAAAATGTGTTATTCACTACAGCTTATTCTGATTGTTTGTGCCCCTCCCTGCCAAAAAAATTCCTATGGTGGAACCTGATTCATAATATGATGGTAAATTGAGGTGGTGCCTTTGGAGGGTGATTAGGTCACAAGGGTGGAGCCCTCATGAATGGTATTCTTGGTTCAGAAAAGAGACCCCAGAAAGCTCCTTGCTGCTTCTACCACATGAGGACATAGCAAGAAGTGGGCTCTCACCAGATTCAGAATACGTCAGTGCCTCCACCTTGGGCTTACACACCCTCTAGACCTATGAGAAATAAATTTCTTTTCTTAAAAGCTATCCAGTCTATAGTACTGTTTTAGAAACCTGGACAGACTAAGACAATTAACCAAAACTAGCTAAGTTAAGTTAACTTAGACTAGCTAAGTCACTAAGTTAACTCCCACACTCATCAGTCTATACTGTTTATTTTGACCAATGGAATCACTAACGACACCATCACCCAAGCAACAAATGTTGAGGTCATCTTCAACGACTCATCCCCCAAATTCAGACTAAATCTGTTTGACTCTGACCTTCATGCATCTTGGACCCACTGTCTCCTCTTGTTCCTCAAAATCACTGTCTCATTTTCGTACTTCATTATCTCTGACATGGTGCTACTGAATATCCTCTCCCTGGAAGAGCAAAGCTCAGAGTGGAAATTTTGAAGAAAGAACCACAATATGAGGTGTTGGTGTCACTGGGTGCCCTTCTGGCTTCCGGATACCCAACTCTCCTTTCTACCTCCCAGCCTGCAGTAGGGCTCTGGGTTTCCTGAGCCTGCACACAGCCTGAGGGGATCCACTACTCCTGCTTCCACGGTAGAAACTTCGGAATTGACCCAGTCATTGACACAGAGACCTGGGGATGCAATGAGATTGCAGTGGGTAAAGACTCCATAATTTTATAAAAGATTAGGACGAGGGAAATCATGAATCCAAACTCTTCTCTGCACAAAATCGAATGGGACCAAAGTACCTCAGTGAATGCCAGTCCAGGGGCTGGATCTGGAGAACTCCATGAGGACCTGGACAACTCCATGAGGACCTGGACAAAACTTCCCTGCTACCAAGAAGTCACATAAGCTCTCTCAAATATCCAGAAAGAAATTCTCTTGTCATGGAAAGGAGCATGGGGAAGAGACAGGAAATCCGAAAAACTGAGTATTTTCCCAAAGAGATTGAGCCATTCAAAACAGAAAAAAAAAAAAAAAAAAAAAAAAAAAAGAAACCAGGAAGGAATGAAATATAATTAACTGACAAATTAAAGTCCTGCTCCATAGTCCAGCCCCTGGCCCATCCATTTAGTAGGGCGGATATTTATGAAGGTTAAATCTGTAGAACATAAGCTTTCACTTATTCATGCATTTGAGTAGCAGTAAGTAAATCTGTAACCCTTATATGATAACCAGTGCTATTGACTCTATCTTGAAAACTTGATTTGCACACTTTTACCCATCTATCCAGACTCAGTTAAAGTCACTTCTTATGAGGTCACAGCTTTACAAATGCCACCAGGTAAAACAAATTCTTTCCTATGCATATTCTACAGCACTTTTTATTTACCTCTATACAAATACTTTTCAAATTCTATCACTGTTTAAACATTTGTATCACCTGCTTTAATGTAAGATCCTTCAGGGAAAGGTCAATGTGTTATCTATCAATCTGAACTCTTATTTAATGTAAATTAAAGATATTAGTACATACTGTAGGAACTCAATATTTGATTAAAAATAGATTAGTTATTCCAAATGCAGATCTATGAACTTCTATAATGCCCCCAATTTTCATGGGTTTTGTTTTATTTTTGATGACGATTTGTGGGTAGGGAATAAGTAGAAAGAAAGGGCAGGTAGGTAAAAGAAAGAAGACAAAGACAAACTTTGCTGGATTAATGTAAATTAAAGGCAAAGGTGACTACCTCACAGTTTCACTGATAACGAAGCTGAACGATGCCTTATTATATTTCACACATTTAACAAATATTAGAAATAAAAGTATCAGCCCAAGTGTTTAACAAGCTCTTCAAGTGAATGTCTGCTGACTCCTCAACACATGAATCATACAATGAAAGTTTCTCTTATTAAAACTTACGTGCTAGGTTTCCAATTTGACTTTATGCAAGGCAAGTTTAACAGAGACCAAACATAAAATTTCCTGTGGAACACATGGAAATAATCCTCATTTCAATAGATCTGAACTCTCACTTGATGAACATAAAATTTAATGCCATTTTTAAAGGAGTTCTTTCTTAGGTCCTTAAAATTAACATTTCCTTCAAAAACTTTTGGAATCACAAAAAATATTATTTCCTCAGATATAAAGATACTTAAAATTGCATCTGGATAATTATGCAGTGGGGTAAAATCCTTTGGCAATACAGAGTGAAATGACTGTCCTGAACCACACCGAAAACTTTTGAGATGTCTTGGGAGGAAGGGAAAGATGGAAGATTATTCATTAATCTCAAAAGGTCCATATTTCTTTGTTGATCTGAAAAGTGGTATGAACTAAGTCTGTGTTTCTTTGTACACTGCTGATGTCTAAAACAAAACAAAAAACAAAAAACAAAAAACAAACAAAAAAAAATGTGGGTCTCCCTTGTGACTGAATTGTAAACAAAATGAGTCAGAATTGGCAATGGAAGGATAAAAATTGTGTCTAATAACACATCTTTATCTTGGCTCTTACCTGATACCTGCAGTTTTAGGGTAAAACTCAGCACACCCCAAGAGACCAGATCAGAAGAGAGGTATAGGGAAGATTGGGTTTTCTTCCCTGAGTAATAACTATGGACCTGTAAGAACGTTAAACATTGATCCAAAGAAAAATCCCTGGGCTTGAATATTTTCTCACTTTTAGAAAAATAAGAAACTAAAAAAATATATATAGTAATGAGATTCATTTTTATTAAAATGATAAATTTTACTTAGCATTTTTACATATGTGACTGGCATGAAAACAGTCCCTGTAATACTTGAAAATGTTCAGGAATGAACCTCCTTCCACCCATGGAATATATTTTTTAAGTTTATTTATTTATTTTGGGAAAGAGAGAGAGAAAAAGAGAGTGTACGAGCCAGGGAGGGGCAGAGAGAGAGAGAGAGAGAGAAAGACAGAGAGAGAGCCACAAACAGGCTCCAAGTTGTGAGTGCAGAGCCTGATGTGGGGCTCGATCTCATGAACCGCAAGATCATACCTGAGCCAAAATCCCGAGTCAGACACTTAACCGACTGAACTACCCAGGCACCCCATATTTTTTGCTTTTGTTTTTGTTTTGAAATGTACAATATTTGACTCTCACCTATACCACCCTTTAGTTCCCCTACACTTAAAACACCCTGAGTACTCAGCATGCAGGAGAGCCAGAGGGAGCAAGAACTAGACCTATTTTAGTTAGAAGTCTTCCTCACACCCCCTACTGTGCCTCTAGGCAGATGTTAGGAGCCCCACAGTCACACAATGTGCTCTATCCCTTTATCTTCCAGGACCCCTGCCACCACCATTCATACAAAATGACTGAAGCAGCTTCCAACTGAGTGACTCAGATGTTGAGGTTAATTAAAAATTCCAACATAGCCATTTGAAACAAGAGCAATAGAGGATGGGCCTCCATGTCCTGAGGCCAGATTATTAAGAACTGCCTAATTTCTCCTTCCTTGTGACCTTCTGCTTCTGCCCTGCCAACCACAGGCAGGAGAAAGTAAATGGTCTCTCCCAATTCTAGGAGGCAATCACAAGTGCTCCCCTTAGGCCCCATCCTCTACTGGCCTTGTTTCTGTATCTTATCAGGGCGAGGATGCAGTATTTACAGGAATAAGCCATGGAGGGCTTTGAGAGTGTGAGGAGAAGCACGTCAGAAACTAGGAGACAAGTGCTGGCTTTCAGGCTGGGCCTTACCAGCCCATGGCGTCATAATCATCTGGGCAGGACACGATGGGTGTCCAATTTGTGAGGTCTGTTAAAAAAGACTTGGAAACCACAAAGCTACCACCCTAGTGCAATTTGGGTTTTCAATCCCATATTTAGCTCTAGTATTGCCTGATACCACATCACATTTCAATCACAGAGTGAAGAAATGATGAATGGGGGCCTTTGTGGGGAAGGCTTTCTGGGCCTGGCAAAGTCTCAGTGGTTGGTGAGGTAAAGCCTGTGGTCAGTGTCTGTGCCATAAAGTGGAAAGAATGTCAAGTCAATGAATCCTCTCTGTAGGTAGATGATCCGGGACCCTGTGGGTGAGTCTTCAGAGCTGCTCCTTCCTCTGTGCCCCAACAGCATCTTTTCATTCCTCATTATGCATCCGGTCAAACCAGTTTCTTACTTAAATAAACATGGTTGTGCCCTCAAATCATTGGCCATTTCTTTAGAAGAGAGCATTTATTTCCTTTTCATTTCTTTTTCCTTCTGGGGTCGATTAGATCATAGGCACTAAAAAAATGTCTTGAGTAAAGTGCTTCTTAAAAACAAAATATTAATCTGGTAAAAAGACAAACATTTTACAGACCTACTTCTGCAATTCTCACTGGGCAGATTATGGACTCAAAAAATCTTTTCCACTCTTACCTTAGAATAGGGACTACCCAGTAGAATTCTTTCCAAGCACTTCACCACCACCAAGTATTTAACCAGGTTTCTCTTCCAATTTGGAAAGCCCCACCCTGTTTCCTCTGTCTGGGGGACTCTCATTCATTTGAAAGGCACAACTTCGATGTCAACTTCCCAGAGAAGTCTTCCTTGACTTAACCCAAGTTGTCCTTTCCCTGATCCACGTTTTCATGGTCCTTTCCACAGACGATTTTTAAAACTTGACATATATGCCTGCCTACACGCCCCCAAAACTATGAACCTTTAAAACTGGGATTCTGTCATGTTTAGTATATGATGTTTGTTCTATACATGAATTAAATAATGAAGCTAGTTTTTATGATACAAACGAAGAGGAATATTGGCCACAAATAAATTTAAAAACAGGTAATCCAAAAATTATGCCTGTTGGCTTTCATAGTAATTCTGATGTGAAGACACAAATTTACCTTCTAGGTAAATTAGAGACAACATTAAGTTTAAATCTGTTGAATGCCTTCTGGTCTGAAATAGCTTTCAAGCTGATGGAACTAGTTCTAGGAGTCACATCTTCCAAGTGGAAACAAAAAATACACGTTATAACAGTGACTTAACTTACTGAAGGCATACTCTCAGCTTCCTGCTTCTCCTTAATTCAGTTAATGAAATAATATAATGGGCTGCCCAGGCTGATTCCTACTTTAAGAAAAGAAAGGAAATGTTATTATAACGTGTGCAGCATGACTGACAACTTGGTTAGGAAAAGATACACGTTAAACAGGTATCTGGCAGTAGTTAGTATATGTGCCTTATGTACCTATGCCAGAAAGTTATTTTCTTTTTTTTTTTTTACTGACAATCTATAAAAGTTTAAAAGGAAATATGGCAGATGCCAGACCCCTAGTATATACACTACTTGGATAATACTAAAAACATTTATACCAAATGAAGTGAAATGAAGTGTTTTTTTTTAATTTATTTTGAGACACACACACACACACACACACACACACACACACACACACAGTGTGAATGGGGAGGGGCAGAGAGAGAGGAAGAGAGAGAATTTCAAGCAGGTTCCACACTGTTAGTGCAGAGCCCGATGTGGGCCTGATGTGAGTGAAGCTTGAACTCACAAACTGTGAGATCATGACCACCGCTAAAATCAAGAGCTGGGAGGCCTAACCACCTGAGCCACCCTGGCACCCCTACCAAATGAAGTTTTTAAAGAATCTATAGGCTGGCAGAGGAAAACAGCATTCTGACAGGATGAGAGCAAAGAGATGTTGGAAACTCAGTGTCTATTTCTTATGTTTTGACATTCTCTGTGAAGTGGAGAAGATGAGACACAGAGAAGCTAGAACATTAAGGAAAACACTGGAGAAAGGGAAGAGAGAACCTAACTTGAACTGTATGGTAGGAACCACCTGGATCCCTGGTGTTGCTAACGTATCATTAAGGATGTACAGTCATGGTTTCCAGGAGGTCTTAGCCATACCATATTTCTATCAAAGAGGAAATGTTTCAGCTGAAATAGCATACAAGGGCCATGTAGATATTCCAGCCAAGCTCCTACTAGAATAACCCCAGTGCCATGTGTCACTTCCTCACCAATTCTGTCAATCTTTGACTTGCTAAAAGATAAAACCCTCGGAGCAAACAGTCAGCTTAGCAAAAGAGCTGGTGCTTAAGACAAGACATAAAATCTAGAAAATAGTCCCATTAAGAGCTGCATCTCACTTACATGGCTATTACAAAATAATTAAAATAAAAAAAAAAAAAAAAAAAAAAGTAAGGGCAAAGGACTTATGGCATTTTCCCAAAGGCAGGATACTGTCCTAGTTATCTAACATTAGAGGGCTTAAAACTGATTTATTAAGAGGATTATTCTTTCTGGAAGCCAGGGCCTGAACCCTATTTGGTCTCTGGTATGTGCTCTTTTATTTTGAAAGCTCATTCATCTTAAGCAGTATTTTTTTTTTCTGTTTTATTTAAGGTAATTAAGCACAAATTAATTAAACTTTTAAAAGGGCAAAGAGGAACAGAAATGGCAAGGAAAATCACATCCTTCCCCTACTCTACTTTCTTTCCTATATTTCTTATTTTTGTTCATGAATCACAATCCATCAGTCACCTAGGCTCCAAACTGCTGGGTCAATTCTGATATTTCTCTTTTACCTTTACTTTACTAATAAAAAAAAAAAAAGATACAAATGCCTATTAATTTCACCTTCTTAGGGACTCATACACATGCCCTCTCTTCTCCTTTCCCAACATACCATCCTAAATTCCATCCCTTATTAAAACATGACTTAGTAATGTAAGAAATAAAGTCATGCAGAGAATGAAGAATTACAGATCTGGGGACTCTAAAAGATTCTGAACATCAACTCTGACAAAAAAATATTGAGGAACAGCAGGAAACTCCCAAAAAACACTAAAACCCTAGCTGTGAGCCTGTGGTGACAATAAGTGGTAGATCCCAAAGGCATGGCTGTGTGACTTTCATCTTGCAATGTTCAAGGCTTAAATACTGCAAAGCTTGACAAGAGGGAAAGTTAAGGAAAAGAGAGACAGTCAATCTTTATTGTAATGCAAATGCCCATCTGCCTCTATACAAGTGAATAAAGAGGCTAGCCTTGGAGATGATTTGGACAGAATGGTAAATAAATATAGAAGGGGGGGCATCAAGGGAATTTCTGAAATACTAGATAACTAGTCAGGGCAAAATCAGATACAAAAATTTGAGCAGATTAAAGGGAAGCTGTCAAACCAATGTTCTCATGGTTGTTGAATTCGCAGAGGTTGGTAGTTGGAAAGCGAACAAAAAGCCAGGACCATGCCAAAGCCTCATGAACTGGAAGCTGAAGTCTTCAAAGAAGATGTCCAGGAGCCAGGAGGGGGATCAGTAGTGGCATTGGTTAGAATGTGACAGAGTATGGAAGTTAAAGTAAGCAGCTGTACAAAAGGAGTGCCTGTCTTTGTTTTGGTTTAGTTTAACACCATGTCACCAGAATAAATAGTAGATACACAGAAAATAATTGAAAAGTCATGGCTTCTGTTTAAGTTTGGCAAAACTCACCATAATCATCTTTAATGATAATTCCAGGACAACTGAATATTAAATATTATAAGTTTATATATGATTAAACATTATAAGTATACATATATATATAAATATATATATACTTATATATGTGTGTGTATATATATATATATATGTACTTCACTGAAAGATCCCAATGTTATTTATGTTTCCTTTTACATGATAAAAAATCTCATATTCTTTCTCCATTATCATCTCTACTTAAGAAGAAACATGGTGCTACGTAGCATAAACCAAAGAATTTAGGTTAATTCTGAGAGTTTCACAAACATTGATACAGAGCAATGGCTAACAATCCAGTATACTGTATAACCAGAATTGAGAATGAGCTGATCTGGAAGATTAATTTCTGTTCTATTGCCTGCAACTCTAGGACTACATACATTACCAAAAATGCTAATCAACAATCTAATACTGATGCTATTCCTTCCACCCAGCAAAGCAAAATCATGGACCACATCCTCACGTCTATATCCACATCCGTTTTGAGTTAAAAGCAGGAAATCTCAAGCCTCAAGCTACATTTCCTATTTAGCTTTCTTCAGCACTGCCACTCGCCTTGGGATTCTTGCAGAAAACATTACTTTGGGAACTTATTTTCAGTTTCTCTTGCATATCTGATGTCCTTCAATTCTGTGACCCTGGTTACTGGTGGCAACAAGAACCATTCTAGACAGATATGTCCTAATTTATGAAACAGTAAGCCAAATTTAGCAGCCAAGCAAAACAGTCCACTGATTCACATTTTCCCTGCAATTTCCACGGGACCCAGGCACGGTTCCATAAACACTGGGACAACGGTG
This sequence comes from Panthera uncia, assembly GCF_023721935.1. Taxonomy (NCBI): domain Eukaryota; kingdom Metazoa; phylum Chordata; class Mammalia; order Carnivora; family Felidae; genus Panthera; species Panthera uncia. The sequence continues at coordinate 76,092,432 of NC_064810.1, read as the reverse complement.
GCCTTGGAAAGGTTGACTCAAGGTCAAACCTTGGTATTTTGGTTGCACTTGGATGCACAATATATCCACCATGATTGTTTGGTTATATCAAGCCAATTCTACCACCCAGGCCAAACCTAATCAATATTACAAGTGTGAAAACTTACTAAAAGAATAGAATCAGTATTTCTCAAAGTGTGATCCATTAGTTTTAACAGAAAAGCTAACATGTGCTTCATGCTTATGACTTGCTGGGCATATTTAAGCACTTTATATGAATTAGCTCACTTAATACTCATTATACTTCTAGAAGTTGTTCATTCAGACCAAAAAACCCAGATTTATTATTATGCTCATTTGCCAGATGATAAAACTGATTCATAAATACAGTAAATAAATTGCCCAAAGCTATAAAGATATACACAGGAGCTAGAAGTTGAACTGTGTCGCAGCCACCTGGCTGGCTCACTCAGTAGAGCATGCAGCTCTGAATCTCAGGGTCATGAGTTCAAACCCTATGCTGGATGTAGAGATTACGTAAATAAATAAATAGTTGTGTCTCAAAGACAAACTCTCTCAAAGTCTATAAAATAGTAAGCATTACTCCACAGAATGATACAGTGTTCAACATATTGTTTATAATTTCCCAATATGAAAGAACAAATCCCACCCAAAAGTTTAAGAGCTGAGATTTAAGTTGAAATTTCTCTTGGGCCACATAGTGGCAACAATAAGAGAGGGCTAAGTCCATGAAGATATGTCAACTTAGGGGAAAACTGAAAACAAAAACAAGTTATAATCCTCACTCTACAATTCAAGGGAAAGACATGTAAATATAGAATAAAGGGCAAAAGAAAAAACAAAACAACAACAATAAAAACACATGTAATTGTAAACCATCTCTTTCAATGTACCATCTTAGATTCCAAAAATCCTATAGCCCTATCGCTGATCAGAGAATGGGATCTAACACTGTATATCAGTGCTTATATGAAGCACAAATAGAATGTTCAGAAATGGAACAAAAATATACACCAAGAACTGGCCAATTAATTTAGTTCTATATAACTATGATTTCATTTATATGAAATGGACAATTGGGAGTATTACCCACAGGGCTCAAGAAACAAGGAGGGCGGTGTGGATTCCATCTCTGATGGGAAAAACTTTCGGTGATCTGACATTCATTTGTGCCATCGTGCTAGCTGCTGGCTGGAAAGAGCATTCTCACACCCAGCCCCTCTCATGTTGTCATAGATCAGTGAGTACAGACACCCAACAGGGGCCAAAAGCTCCCATATATTAAAGAGAGAGGCAAATGACTGAATTATAGTCTTTTTAGCTTGGAAATACTACATATCAGAAAAGATAAAGACACAGAAGAATGCCATCATGAGAGCCTTGGAATGGAAACTTTAATTAGAGTTTATAGCTTTGTGGCTACAAAGAATGCTTCAAATCTGAACAGACAGCAGCTGTGATATGCTGGCACAAGAACACTGGCCTTGGAGTGAGACAGCCTCTACTGAGTCACACTGCCATTCTCTCAGCGTCTGACTGGACAGACCAGAGAATCTGGGCTTTCTCACATGGCTCCCACGAAAAAGTGAAGACATGTGTGTGAATGTACTTCATCAATTTCCGGGCATGATGCAAACAGGAGAGGCAATTCTCTTCATTTCCCTGGTAGTCCTCACCACTCAAAAGCAATGACAACCAGATCAGGAAGTTAAGCACTGCAACCTACCTATCACGCGTGTCCTGACTCTGTCACTGATATTTTGCATGACTTCAAGGAAGGAATTGCTCTGATAATGATGCTGGTTTCTCACACACAGTTCCAGAAAAAAGCCAAGAAGGGAACAACCCATAAAACAAACAAGCTATTGATAAAAACAAACAAACAAACAAACAAACAAAAAAACCTAAGAAGGCACAGCACTGAAATAACTTCAGCTCTAGGATCATGACAGTTATTGATCTGATAATTAATGATCCCCCCCCAACACACACACACACACACACACACACACACACACACACAAATACACACACACACACACACACACACACTTACTATACTATAGGGCCAAGGAGACCACACTCACAAGCTCACATTCTTTCATTTCTTTCTACTTCATGTATCACATCTAGAAGTCTCACTTGAAGGCCCAATTCTTATTGCTGCTAGATCTCCCACACATTGCCAGATAGTCTTTGGGAGCTAATGTTATCATAAGAATTCAAAACAAGAAGCTGTAAATATTCTAGCCACTGACCTTATCAAACTATTCCTGCTCCAAGTATTGTTTTAAGCAAAAGCTTCCACTCCCCACTCCCCACCCCCCAGGGGTAAAGGCATGCATGGGTCTGGAATGTATTAAAGGAAGTCAGAGATCTTAATAATTGCAAGGACGAAAACAAATCTCTACATATGTTCTCTTATGTCCACACTATCCACATTTGATTTATATAAGCTTGAAAGCATTTGGAAAAATACTTTTAGGCCATATTATTGAGCTTTATGACCAGTATGATACTGCCATTGTCCAAGTAAAAATGGGCAATTCAATGTGGTTAATTATATTTATATAATTATATAAATATTATATTTATATAATTATATAAATATATATTATATAATTATATTTATATAATATGTATATATTAAAACAATTTTATAAACTGTATATATTCTTTTACGAATAAATAATGACCTTGCTGGTACATTTGTATAGAACTTGAACATTTTCAAAATACTTTACTCAACCATAAAAGTAAATCTGTTCCACAAATAGAATAATATTAGTGATATCCCCATTTCCCATTTTACATAAAGGGAAACTGAGTTTCAAAGATGTTAAAGTCTTTCTCAGGGATCTGTGGAATCTGTCTACTGCTTTATAGTCAGACTGTGTGCCATTTAAGGTTTTAAATGACACTAGAGTAGAGTTAATCTCGTGCTACTAATCAACTGAAAATTATAAATAAAATTGAATCTTAACTATTAGCGTACAAAATTTCAGAGGGAAGTCTATAGAACTGTGTAGCAAATACAACTTTTTTTGTTTGTTTGTTTGTTTGTTTGTTTCTAACACTGAAGTTACAACTGAACTGAGTGATAAGGTCAAAGTATTTTTTCAGGACTCACAAAGGCCTATTTCTAGGATGCCAGAGGGCTTACACATTTGACTTTCCTTTCTAATATATTCAGCATTTTATGTTGCCAAGACCTACCATTTTCATGACTAAACATCAAAATTTTTCATCCTGAGGGTAAAATGTTAGGATTTATAATGACCAAATCAAGGAGCAAACAACTCAGTTGCTAAAAGTTTCACAATTTAATAACAGTTAATGACTTTTTTAATAGGAGGAAATATTCTGCCTCTTATTTTATTTTATTTTATTTCATTTTATTTTATTTTTAGAGAGTGTGTGAGCACTAGAGAGGGGCAGAGGGAAAGAGAGAGAGAGAGAGAGAGAGAGAGAGAGAGAGAGAGAATATCTCAAGTAGCTTCCACACTCATCACGGAGCCTGATGTGGGGCTCGATCCCAAAACCCTGGGATCATGACCTGAGCTCAAACCAAGAGTCACTGACTGAGCCACTCAGGCATGCCACCTCATTTTGTAAATGAAGAAACTGAGACCAAGACAAGGGAAGTATATCATCATATAGCCACACAGACTTAGTGGCATATTATAATTAGAGCCACAATATTCTAACACCTTCCTCTAGCATTATTTCCAAAGTATCACACCCAATAACCAATAACTAGTATCACACCTAATAACTTTCATGTTATTAATCTTTTTTTTTCATGTTATTAATCTTAAAATGACTTATAAGGTTGGACCAAGTACAAAGAATCAAGTAGTGATATCAGCTATGCATCAATGTCAGGTCAAAGACTCACATGTAATAATCTGTAGAATGAAAGAGGTATTAATTATGGTAATGTAATATTTATTCTAGGACAATAGGAAAGAGAAAAGGGAATCATCATTTAGGAACATTTTTCTTTCTTAAGTCCTATGTAAATTGGTTTCCCATGTATAACCTAGTAGGCAAATCTTTATTATGTGTCCTATTGGAAAGATGAACCAGGATTATCAAATATTTATGTATCTGTGAAGAGTTACATCATGGTGTTCCAGAGGGGTCTCCTCTATGGGTCCATAAACAAATGAAAGGGCAGGCTAGTGGCAACTCAGCAAAAGTGTTGGGACTTTTTTATAAGCAGGACTTTTTAAATCAGGAGTAGGAAAGAATACTGTTAACAATGAACAGTGGCAAAATCCAGTTGATTTACGTAGGTTTGGTTTAGTGTTGGAGAGAGAAGCGTGACTGAGACTTTTGTTAGAGATCAGAAGGACTTTTCTGTAGCTTCTTGCAGTAAAGCATTGGTAATAGCTCTGCCAGAGTTTTGAAATTACGTCCACTCCAAATTGTATTCATCATCATCATCATCATCATCTTCATAATTGAAAGATAATTTAAAGAGTCTGCATGGAGACTTCTAGTCCTGAACAAGATAGAATAAACTGATTTCTCCCTAGACCTCTTTTGAAGTACACCTAAAAACTCTGGACATACTACAACAGACAAAGACAGGAAGACTGAAAGGTGGCATGAAGGAGGTGGACTAGCTAGGTGGATTCCAACATAATAGTGAATGGTCTGGATTTTCTTTTTGTCTCCCAGATATCTCAGATAGGACTCTGGAGAAGCCTACAATATGGTAATACCAATGGTGGTATACGAAAAAGGCCCCCCAAAGCATGTTCTCTCTAATTAAAGGACCAGACAAGCTAGTCATAACAGAATAGAAAGGATTCTGACAGTAAGTGTCCTGCTCCAGCCAAACACAAGGGAAAAAACCATGGTCAGCTGGTTGAGCAGAAGGCCTGGACCTCCACTCCCGTCTTCCCCAGGAGAAGCAGCCATGACTCTTCTTCCCATCTAGAGAGTAAGGCAGAAATTTCAGGGAGGAGGGAGGCAGATAAAGGGATTCTATAAATATTTATGAATTCTATAAATATAAAATCTATAAAATATAAAATTCTATAAATATAAAATCCTTTAAAGGATGTTAAATATTCTTAAATATGAAGTCCTGGGCAGACCCCCTAAAAACCTCCATAGGAAACTGACCAGGAATAACACTGGCAAAGGTTTAAGCACTGAAACTATAGTGTGGAATAAGGCCAGGTTTTCAGACCGGTCTCTGGATAGCACAGAAGTGACACAAATAAGAATAGCAGTGCAGGGGCTCCTGGGGTTGAGCTTCTGACTTTGGCTCAGGTTATGATCTCATGGGCTTGTGAGTTTGGGCCACACATCAGGCTTGCTGCTGTCAGCGCAGAGCCTGCTTAGAATCCTTTCTCCCTCCCCTGCTTGCGTTTTCTCTCAAAAATAAATAGACATTAAGAAAAAAAAATAGCAGTGCAAAGACTGTGTAAATGAAATTGGGTTTTCTGAGTATATGGTGATGCACTTGCTAAGAGAGGTATACCCCACCTTCCATTCTTAAGCATGGATGTTTTGATCCGTTGTATTACATCCAACTTAAAACTTTCAGTGGTACTCTGTAACCGCGACTCAATCCTTTTCAGATGTTACCTCGGAGACACAGTCCTCAGAAACCAGAGGACTGATGTGGATTATACATGTGGATATTGTTACTGCTAAATATTCCATGAGTGTGTGTTCCCGTGAGGGTTTTAAGGCTTGGTACTGTGTTTTGGGTTTTTTTTGTTTTGTTTTGTTTTTTCTCTCTTTTTACTTTTTCACATTTCTGTAAACTATTTACAGAGAATGTGCTGGTGACCCTGGTCTAAGATTATTTTAACCAGAATGAAGAAGCAGGACAGAGAGAGAGCTGTAGGACTTTCCTAATAAAAAAGTACTTAATGATTCCCGCATCTGAGGGTACAAGACAGATTTTCATTTCATAAGATCATGGAGTCTTATTAACTCTGGATTGTAAAAAAAAATGTTAAATCTTATCTATCTCAATATCAGTTTTGTGCTTGAAATTTAAATGCAGCCTCCCTGTGAAGCATATGTCAGACTCATTTTCAAACACCTTCTTCTGGGGTTCCCAATTATATCTAAGTACCTCTTAGTATTAGGAAAAGTCTTCTGTGTTTGAGACGAGATCTTTGTTCTCTGTAACTTCTGTTAGTTGGTCTCAATTGTTCAGTTCCTCAATGCCATAAAGATCAAGAATAATTAATTGTCTCAGCTAATGATCTTTTTAAAACCTTGTTTCTTTAGTCTCTTCATCCCTATTTCAACTTTTATAAAACATAGTTTTGAGTCTTCTATCTCTTTGTCTTTCCTGCACATGCCCAAGTTTATCTAATACCTCTTAAGCTACCACTAAATGAATATTAGTGCAACCTTCTTTCAAGTTCTCCTTTGCAATGATTGACTATCCAAATGTGAGGACCAGCATCAGACACACTGGAAGTACTTCTTTTCTTGTGACCTTTCAAATGCCTTTTATCTCATTCTACTTTTTATTCCATTATAATCTCATCACTTTTTTCTTTTCCACAGGTAGATGGTTGAATCGCTGTACCAGTCCACTAAAGTATTTTAGAATCTCTGGCTGGCAGAGATAAATGGGCTCTTATTAAGCCCTCTGGTCCAGTGTTTCCCTTGGCCAAAAGGACACCTTAAGGCCTAGAGAGAAACATTAGTGATAAAACCAGGGACACAGCCTGAATTATTTGATCCTAGACTAATTACCCTCTACTTTGTTATTTGAGCTACTCGCCCATTTACCTGACTGTTATATAAGAAGCTGTCTAAATCACTGGTGTCTATGATAAAGAGATGTTTCTTGATTCCCAAACCTAGGCCATCCCCCAGGGATACTCAAGACCAGGGTGGGGAAGAGGCTTAAAGGGGTTTAAAATTCCCAAGATGTGTTGGTCTGTGGGAAGAGATTTTATCTACTAATAGGAAACAGAGAAAGTTTGGAATGTGTTTGAACAGAGTCCATTTTTTTGGGAAAATACAAAGAAGAGGCCACAATCTCAAGGAAATTGTGAAATCAGAGAGTCAGAAAACATAGTGGGGAAGAGAGCAAAAGGACTTTTTGCAACACAATCCCAAGTGCCCAGTAAGAAGATGTTTTTTGTTTTAGCCCAATGGTGAAAGGAGGCTGGTAAGTCTGTGCTCCATTGTACAGAGAATTGAACTTGAAGCCAGTAGCTCAAATTGAGCATGTCAGGTTCTGTTTTTTTTGAGTCTCTAAGCTTTTCTCTACCTTCTGCACATGTAATTATCTTCTCAGTTGATCATGATATGTTGGTTTAACTTTCCCTTTGCCTTTCACCTTCCTTCACAAGTTTGTCCTCTGCCCAGACACTCAAAGACAAAGAATGAGTACTTTTTGTACTTTTTTCCCCCTCTCTCTTTTTTTTTTCTTTTCTTTTCTTTTCTTTTCTTTTCTTTTCTTTTCTTTTCCCTTTTCTTTTCTCTTCTTTTCTTTCTTTTTTTCTTTCTTTCTTTCTTTCTTTCTTTCTTTCTTTCTTTCTTTCTTTTTTTCCCTGAGAGAGAGAGAGCATGAGTAGGGGAGAGAGCAGAAGGAAAGAGAGAGAGAATCTGAAGCAGCCTCTCTGCTCAGCACAGAGCCCAAGGCAGGGCTCCATCCCACAAACCTGGGATCACAACCTAAGCCAAAATCAAGTGTCAGACACTCAACCAACTGAGCCATCCAGGCACCCCAAATAAGTACTTTTCTGTTAGTGCCAACCTAGGTGAGCCCACAAACTTTTCTTTAAAAACTTCTCACAAGAACCCAGTAGAGTAGGTATGACTACTTCCATTTGCCAGACAGAACTCGGGTTCAGGGGTGCCTGGGTGGTTTAATTGGTTGAGCAACCAACTCTTGATTTCGGCTCAGGTCATGATCTTGATGGAATTTTGGAAGAGTGGTGGTGGTTTGAAGATGATGGCCAAGAAAGAATTCTTAAAGACATCTTTTGTGCAAAAAGGTGATTTTATTAAAGCCCGGGGAAAGGATCCATTGGCAGGAAGAGCTGCACTGGGGTTGTGAAGAGTGGTTATGTACTATGGAGTTGGGGGGAGGGAGGTAAAGTCAAGAGGGAGTTTCTTAAAGGGATTTCCATATGCTAAAGAAGACTCACAGATTACTGGAGGCCTGGCTATTGTCAAACTAAGGTTGTTTTCCCCTCTAGCAAAGCATTATCATTAAGACAGTAGGGAGTTCCTGGAGATTAAGCTATTGATAATAAAGCCCTTTTCTTGTAATATTACTAAAATATGTGTAAACTGATGGAGACTCTCACTTTAACCATTTGTTCTCTGTCCTTTTGTTCTTGGGCAGCCAAGAGTGCCTGAGGAATGTCACACATATCCCATCTTGGAAGGGGGAGAGGCAGGTGAAGGGCTGTGCTAATTTGTGTTTGGCTCTCAACTTGCCTTCTGGTCCCTCATCAATCTCACAGTTCATGAGTTCGAGCCTTGCATCAGCATGGAGCCCACTTGGGATTCTCTCTCTCTCCCCCCCCCCCACTTTGTTCTCTCTCTCAAAATAAATAAATTAACTTAAAAAAGAAAAGAAGAAAAGAGAAAGGAAAGGAAAGGAAAGGAAAGGAAAGGAAAGGAAAGCAAGGAAAGGCAAGGAAAAGCAAGGAAAGTAAAAGAAAAGAAAAAAGAAAAGAAAAGAGAAGAGAAGAGAAGAAAAGAAAAGAAAAGAAAAGAAAAGAAAAGAAAAAAGAAAAGAAACTCAGGTTCATACAGGTGAGCTTTGAGAAGGTCCTACAATGCATAAAAGAGAGGACTTTTTGAATACAGGTCTGTTTGATGTCAAAATGTAAGCCATGAGAAGTAATTGAGAACTCTGGCTTTGTCATCAGAAAAACCTGTGTTCAGATTTTGCCTCGTTATGTCGTACTAGCTGTATGATCTCAGACATATTTTTGATTTTTATTTTGTTTTTTTATTTTTGTTTGTTTGTTTTGTTTTTGTATTTATTTTTGAGACAGAGAGAAAGCATGAGTCAGGGAGGGGCACAGAGAGAAGGAGACACAATACGAAGCAGGCTCCAGGCTCTGAGCCAACAGCACATAGTCTGATGTAGGGCTCGAACTCACAAACCAAACCATGAGATCATGACCTGAGTCAAAGTCAGATGCTTAGCCGACTGAGTCACCCAGGCGCCCCAATCTCAGACATATTATTTAACCTTTTAAGCTTCAGTGTCCCTATAGCAAAATGACAATTAAATTACCAATTAAATGACAATTAAATGATCAATGATCAACATTGGTTTGAGCTGTATGGGTCCACTTACACACAGATTTTTTTTTCAGGAAATACAGCACAGACTGTAAATGTATTTCCTCTTCCTTCTAATTTCCTTACTAACATTTCCTTTCCTCTAGCTTCCTTTACATAAGAATACAGTAGATGACACATGTAAACATATAAAATATGTGTTGATGGACTGTTTATGCTATCAGTGATGCTTCAGGTCAAGTGTAAGTTATTAACAGTTACATTGTTGGGGGATCAAAAGTTGTATGTGGAGTTTCAACTGTGTGGGGGTTGGTGCCTTTAACCCCTGTGTTGTTCAAGGGTCAGCTGTACTAAGATCTGTATCTTAGGGTTGTTACGAGAATTTGATGGGAAAATTTTTTAAGGCTTTTAGCATAATACCTGAAACACAGTAATAGTAAATCAATAATATTTATAATTACTAAGAATTATAAAACATACTGCTTCAAAGCTCAGTCCAAATGTGTGATTTCTGTGGAGTTTTTTTTTTAAGGTAATTTTATTATCTTTTCACAGAGATGGACACAGAGTCACAGAGATGGTGAGTAACCAGGCATGCCATAAAAGGAAAGATTGAGCTACTCCTACGATTTCAAAGAAACCTGAAGCAGCAAAATGGCATTTCCCTCAACAAACTAAAAGTCACTGAAACCACAATTCACTTGGACTGAGCTTTGAGGCAGTATATTTTGTAACTCTAATTATCAGTAAAATTTCCTAAAAGGTAGCATTTCATATCTTACCATATATTGATTTTTTTTTTAAGCCTCAAACATACGATAGAGCAAATGTACTCTTAAAACAACCTGCACTCTTGATTAATTCTTCGGCTTTTCCACCATCTCTGCTTCCAAAAGTTTTTCTTTTTTAGTCCTGTTTTCCTATCTCAAAGTTTAAAATTACCAGCATTTTCTAAAGGGCATTCCTCATATACTACAAATCTTTAAGACATGTCTTTTTTTCATACTTAATTCCATCACGTGGATACAGAACATCCCTGAACAGCGTCCACATAATCTCATAGGAGTTTCCTTCAATGAACCTATTTGAAGGTAGAAGAAATGCTTTATTCATCTTCACATTCCCAAAAGAGAATGTTACCCCCAAAAGTGCTCAGAAAATTCTTCAATTGCTGATTGGGAAAGCAGTGTAGTTTAATATAAATTAAAAGGGAACATTTTTACTAAGAATCTCTTTTTTGTTTGGTTTCCTGTGGCATTTGTTTATTTATTGGAGGGGGATCATATCACTTGGTGAATATTCAGTGCTGTGCATATACAATCTCCCCCAAAAGGATTCCTTCCTTCTCTGTTTCACGGAGGAAACTGAGTGGCTCTCCTACCCCAGGCGTTCTCAAAGCAGAAACGTCTCTACTGAGAACAGGCCTGTGGCATTGGAGGGCTTTCAGAATGACCAACATCTGCTTCTGAATGATTGGCGTTATGACAGACATGGATGTCAGAGTGTGACACCCACGTGTTGCTTCATGAAACCTCCTTATACACATGGGACCTTGCCTGGCCTTTGATTTCATTGCCTTCACTTTCCTTGTTTCTATCATCTCTCCATCGTTCTCCCTCTATTTCTGTATCTCTCTTTGGTAGGGTCAGAATGCTTGTGTCCCCCTGATATTCATATGCTGAAACCTAGTCCCCTAGGTGATAGCATTGGGAGGTGGGCATCTAGGAGGTGATTAGGTTGTGAAGGCAAAGCTCTTATGTATGGGATTGGGGACCTTATAAAAGAGGCCCTAGAAAGCTTCCTGGCCCCTTCTGCCACATGAGGTTACAGCAAAGCAGGACTCTCACCAGACCCTGAAATCTACAGGTGCCATAATCTTGGCCTCACAGCCTCCAGAACTGCGAGGGATAAATGTTTGCTGTTTATAAGCCACCCAGCCTGTGGGTTCTGTGATAGCACCCAAATAGACTGAGATACCCTCTGACTCTCTCTCTCTCAATCTCTTTGTCATTTTTTCTTTCCTCTGAAACCCTTTTATTTATATTCCCTACTTTTAGGCTTCTATAAGTGGGTGTTTAGGGTTCGAGTCAAGCTGTTTTCTAAGATTACATATGACACAGAGCTAACCCCAAGAAAACTAACAGTTGCAGTGGGTAACTTTTACATGATTGAGTTTGGTTACATTCCAAGTTGAAAGAGATGTAAGTTGGTTCTGGAGTCTGAAGTTTAGAACCAAGAGTGTTAGTTTGTATCGCTAAAGTAACCTGCCCTATCACACTCAGTTGACAAGTGGAAGTAGAGAGAAGCCAGATCCCCCAGGCTTTCATACAAGCTAACTTAGCGCACCCACAAAGGAGGACCAGCTATAGGACATGAGCCCAGGGATCTGCATCTTGGAGAATGGAGCTCCACTTCCAACTTCCAATGGGTTTCCCCTTATAAAAGGTGTCACATTACAGCCAAACATTTGCATAAATATCATGGTTCATCAGTAAGCACATTGCTATCTAGAATATATTGTCAAAAACTTGATTTATACTTGTCTAAACGTGATGTCCAGTTATCTTAAACATGCCTAAATATTTAAATCAGTGATTCCCATGTGTGGTGATTTTGACACCCAAGAAACATTTTGAAATGTCTGAAGACGTTTTTTGTTGTCACAGCTTGGAGTGGGGCTGAAGGTGTGGCTACTGCTATAAAGTGGGTATAGACCAGACATGCTGGTAACCATCATAACGTCTACAGGACAGCCCATCACAACAGAGAATAATTCATCCCAAAATACCAATAAGCAAAAATTTGGACACTCCAGCTTAAAGCCTACTAACCTGAAAGCATGTAGACTTCACCGTATAATTGAGTCCTCGGTAATCGTATGGAAACAATGATTGACTATGAAAGTCTCTGTCCCTGGTGACTTTTCTAAATGCCATATTCTAGAATCAAATTCTGATTGTTGATCCTGGATTCAATCTAAAAACTATTATTAAGAAACAGCTCTTGCTTCAGTGGGGAAATAATTAGTAAGGTCTTCCGGATTAGTCTTTGATACTATGATTTGAGGTCATTCTTTTAAAAACAGCCAAATCTGGTTTTAAGGTAATTCACTGTGTCTGGAGTCCTAATTATGTGTTGATTTCTTCATGCAAGCCTCTTGATCTTGGCAGAGTAAAAGCTAAAAATTTAGCAGTGAAGCGGGAAAAATAAATCAAAATTGGCTCATTTAACATTTCTGTGATTGAGGGTTTGTTAACAGTTCCTCTGTTTTGCTTTGGATTTGTTTATTTCATTCTATCTCTTGCTTTTCTCCAGTCCCTTCCTGAGTTCCAGTATAATTACGCTGCAGTCCTCAGGAGTATCCCATTACTTGTCCAAAAACTGAAATCCACTATTTGCAGATAATGAATTCCAGTAGGATCATTCTGATACCCCTACACTTCTGGAAAATCTGACATCTTGGATCTCCCTCTCTCTGGCTCTACTCTTTCATTTCTCTTCCAAAGAAGATTCTTCGCCTCATTCATTTTCATCAGGCTTACTGGGGAACAGCAATAACCCAGGTTCCTATTCCTGAGTTTTTCCCAAAGTGGGCAGAATAGTAGCTCAGGGAATAGCATCGTATAAGGTAGCTTTTATCTTCAGGGTTTATTTCCATTTAGCAAATAATGCGTTTCATTTAAATTGGGTTGAGTTTGTGTTTTTAGGGTGAGCCTTATAAACAAAGTGGTCATCTGCAATGTCACAAAGGTGGGACTCAGGGTTCTTGAATTCTAATCCTGGATTTTCCATTAAATTGCTGGATGAGTTTGGACAACTTGATTCTCCTTCAGGCTTTATTTTCCCATCTGTGAAATGAGATGGTTGGAACACTGATGTTCCATGAATGTGGTAGTTAGCAGCTGCAGAAAGATGGGGAGCTGGGAGGGGAGGGGAACATCTTCCCAACATATGTCCAAGTCTTGCACAAGGCATATGGGGAAAAGGGACATTAAAAGAAGTCTCACAGAAGTAGATACCTATGTCTGTATACGAAATTAAACAAGAAGCTCTTATGGCCTTCATTTCATGAGAGCCAGAAATCTGACATTGCTTCTACCACTACCTGCTTTTCTCTCTCCTTTGTCGACCCCCTCAACCCTCTCCTTTTCACATGTAATTGCACTGTGTGGATCACCAATGGGACCAGGAATCAGGGAGGAGAGGAAGAAAGAGAGAAGTGAGTATAGAAAGCAAAGTAAAGCAGAAAGGGGTGTGGTCAAGTGAGACCAGCTTCTTCTGACAATGGTCTGCAACCTTCTTCCGTCCTGAAAACCAAAAATCTTACACTCCAGCACTAAAGCATACCAAATCATTTTTTAAAGATGTGTTTGGGCCATTTGGCAAATGAGGGCTAGGCCTCATGGAAATTACATAGCTAGGAAGTCAGACGGCAGGAAAGGAGGGATGGATAAAAGGACAGAACAAGAATTATAGGAGAAAAGCTGAATGGAAAAAAAGACAGGAGAAATTATTTTTCCTAATGAGAAATGCAAAATTTTCCACCAGACAACTATGACTCTTGGCTGAGTGGCTTATGCATCATGTGAATGAAAATGCAGGGTGGGCAGGGCAGTTCAGGAAGCTCTGCCTTGTGTCTGCTCTGTCTCCGAAGGCAACAGGTCCCCTGCAGACCTCCGCCACACCACTGATTCACCAGACAGTCCTTCAGAAGGTAGCCATGGCCACTGCATAGAGTCTGGGAAAAGCACTGGCCAGAAAGTAGAACACCTACATTTTGAACTCAGCTTCACCTAGTGACCCTCCTCGAATTGTCATGGAAACTCTGAGGCCAGTGTCATCAGCTAGTAAGTGACAGGGACGGACTTCATGATCACTGAGGATCCTTCAAGCTATAGCATCGTTATAGTTGCAACCATTTTCACTTGTCGCCCTTGCTAGACCACATTTCTTGAGCAAAATACTTCTCTCTCTCTCTCTCTCTCTCCCCCAGCTCTAAGATCTGTATGTGATTCTAAGAAATCCTGTTTACTCAATTCCTCGGCAATACAGAAGAACCATTATTACAGCGAATCCCAGGACTTTTTGTTTTAGGTGAACCCAGCCATCTTTCAGAATGTATCAAGCCCCATCCATGAAGCAAGCTGACATTTTATTAAACATTCCCAGAGGAATTCCACACCGCTATCCCTCTGGAAATTATCAGGGAGCTAACGATATTAGTGACAGAATACATTTATTTGATTCTCAGAGATGGAATCTGTGAAGAGAGACAAGCAGTGTATTGCTTTCCTTTATTAAAACCTGTAAAGGAATCCCTGATTCACCAGACTAGGAGAGGAGAAAAACTTATAAGCAGTTCCTGCTCTCATCAAGCTGAATATTAAAGCCTCTGTGGCACTTCCTATTCGTAATCGCAATGGATGACTAATAAAGACTTGAGCTCCATTTGGGAGGCCCCAAATGGACAAGCCCCCAGTGGAGACAACTGAGATTCTGATTCCTTGGCTCATAGGACTGAAAAGCTCCTAGGCAAAGAATCTCCAAGGTTTCCTCCCTAAGAAGTGGGACACAAAGATTCTACTAGTGGATTTTGATGATTCAGGCACAAAAAAGGCCCAGTTGTAACCAAAAAAAAAAAAAAAAAAAAAAAAAAAAAAAAAGCCATATCCTTGAGGAAATAATCACTAGGGCAATTTCAGAACAGCTATTTCAAGAAGACATAAAGTTAACTTCCTATTTGAAATAATTTGGGGGAAAAATGTACACTGTCTACATAGAGCTAAAAAAGTTTTGAAAAAGGGACACAAAAAAGGTTTCTATTCCGAAGTAACAGTTCAGAAATAACTAGCAGTCGTGACCTAGGCTTTCCATTTTTTGTTTGTTTTGTTTTGTTAAGGCATTCATCTAGAAAGAGAAAGAAGTTGATAAAGCAGATTAAGAAAGTTCCTTGGGTTTACTTTTTTTTTCTTTTCTAGAAACCCCTAATAAAATAGATTATGGTCAAGAGATGACTCCAGGAGGGAGATAGGATTGCCTAACTTAACTGCTATTTCCGTTTCCCCCCAACCCCCCTTTAATCCTGAGAAGAAAAACAAAGGTCAAATGGCCCAAAGCACCAACTCAGAAACAAAACATGCAGGGGCAAGCTTTTTTTTAAGTTAAAAAAATAAATAAGCAGCACTGGTCTTTTGCTTTTTGTTTTTGTTTTTTATTCAAAGGCTGGGAACAGTGGGAGAAAAACAGCTACTGTCAAAGTATTCTGAATATAAAGCACAGAGATAAGGGGAAAAAAGTATCTCTCTTACGTTTGTTTACATTCAACAAATATACATAAAGCAGGCACAATGTGTCAAAGATTTTCTGAAGCACAGCTTTAAGTAATAATTAAATTAGGGAAAAAAAAAAAAAAGATGGAGGAAAAAGACACTGAGGTTTGCAACACTAGCCAGAACTCACAAGCAGAAAAGAGTGAGAAGTCAAGGAATCTGCAGTCTTTCTGTAAGTTTCTGCTGCAACTGACCAGCCAAGAAACCAAATAACTAGTATGAGGATACCTCCGGTTGCCATAGGAAGATCTTTCTCAACAGTATCTCTACACAAGAAACCAAGCTATTATCATTCAACAAACATACACTGAGGGTTTATTGCTACTGCACTCTGTTTTTGATATTTGAGGGGGATACAGAAGCTGAGGACTCAAGTGAGATCTATTATACCTAAATTTCTAATTTTAAATCATATTTTAATGCCTGTATGATTAATAATCATCCACCTAATAATCATCCAGATCTAGAAACTCCCACTTTAGGAGATGCAAAAATGACTAAGACAGTTCTTGATGTCAAGAAGCTCACATAAGTGACAGGCAAATAAAGGAATTTCTCAGAAAACAAAGCTAAAAATAAAACATGCTATGAGAGGGAGAAATTCTTTGCTGTGGACATTCAAAGGAAGGAGAAACTGTGTTCTCTTGGGAGCTCCAGATAGAAGGAAGGAGGGCCTCAGAGAAAGAGGTATATTTGTGTTAGGATAATTACCATTCGAACATGCACAGAAGAAGGAAAAATCTACTATTAAACTAGTAAGAAGAAGAAGTATGTTTATTTCTTCTATGTTTATATGTTTATTCTTATTATGTTATATCTCCAGTGTTTAGTGAGAAATAGGACACTTTACCTAAATCTTCTCTTAAACCTAGCCTAAACCAATCAGATAAGTCCTATTATTTCCCCATGTTGCAGATGGGAAAAGCAAAGCTCAGAAAGTTTACATAATTTTCTCACAGTCAAGCAGCCAAAGAATGAGGAACTAAAAGTTCAATTCCAGATCTATCCCATTCTAGAACCTACCCACCACCTAGAGAATAAACAAAGCCCAGATGTGCAAAAGTATCAAATACACAAAACATCCATTGCCCCCTCTAGCTGGAAGGAGGCAGAGAGGGGAATATAGGACCAGGAAGGTTAGGGGGGAGCCGGGCTATGGATACTGGATTCAACTATGTGGGCTTTATAAGGCAGCAAGGGGAAGCCACTAAAGGTTTCTGAGCAGGGAATACTATAATGAAAGTTCTATGTTAGGCTTTGGGCTATGACTGATGAGTCGTATCTAACAATCTGAAATGATAAAAATCAAAGTTTGAAGAGTCTCACCCTGCATTTAAACAAAAAGGTGTGGCTAGATACCAAGTGGGACTACTGCCTCATAGCTGTCCAGACAAATTCCCAACATGCCAGTTCTTAAGGAACATTCTACAGAGCAGCGCTTAAGATAAATGCAGTGAGTGTCTGTTATACCACAGGACAAGGACCTACTCATCCCTGGAGCTGTCCAAATCTGGCAGAAGGATAGCCCTGGGGACTGTAGGATGCCGGGGGACCTAAGGCGACCCCAGCGGGCAGCAGGCATAGCACAGGCATGGGCATTAGTTATCCACAAAGCCCAGACTCCTGATTCTCAGTCCTGTGCTCATTTCATCAAATCCTATTGCCTCTGCCATTAAATATGTAACACTTATGTGGGCCCCTTTCCCTCTCGGGTTCTCCCTTTCCCCAGCTGTGAAATGAGAAATTGGACTTCATGGGACTCAGATTTTGCAATTCTCAACCCATCTTCCTCTCCAACATACTGGTATAAAAAATCTGCTTCCATCAGTGGCTCACCAGCTGGGATATGGTAGAGGAACAGCAGCTCCTGAGAGCTTCTATAGTTGGTAAATCCTGAACTGAGAAGAACGGTACTCCCTTATCTCTAGGAAGCCCACTAGTTCTGACTATATTATAGGCTTCATGGTTCTCAAATTCTGGTTGTGAACTTGCCATTGAATTCAGTCTGGCCCGGGACTCTCCTTTTCAAGTGCAGTCTGGTTCACTGAAGTCAAAAATAATTCAACAACATGAAGGGCCACGCTCATATCCAGGCACATGCAGAGAACTCCTCATTCTATCATCAGCGAGTAAGCACTTCTGGACCCACACTTGTCAGAGCCTGAGCATACTTTGTTATTATTTGAGAGTTTTGTTTTACTCTCAAAGGATGGCGTCTGCATGCATGGGTGCATGCGTGCGTGCGTGCATGTGTTTATGATTAAAATTCCCAGGAAGCCAAGCAGAGACTGAACTTGTGGAGTTCTTGGGAGAAGGGAGGGAGGAACCATGTTACACCTTATTACACATTCACAGAGACACCCCTACAAACTCCAGCCATCAAAAATGAATCTCCAAAGAAACACAAATATCTCCCCAAGAGATTATCAGTTATGTAGATCCAAGAAACTTTGCTTATTAGAGTAGAGGTGAATAGGGAGAAGATACGTGTTCCGTTCTCAGAAACACTGCTGATAAAACAGAAATTAGCACACGGGTTCATTTTCTTGAGAGAACGTCTTAAACTTTGTTGGTTGATCCGTCACACCCAACAGTTCACCCACAGAGGTGCCCAGGAGTAGCTGATTCCTATGATCAATTCACCGCAAAAATGTGAGGCGTGTCAAACCTATAGCTTCACCATTTTGACCCTCCAGCCAGGAGACTGAAGCAGAATGACTGCTAAATGTGACATTAACAGCGATGCAGGCTTCATTGGAGAACCAAAGAAACCGACATTTCAAAAGTTACCTCGTGGTTATTTATTTTTCTAGGACTGGAGACGAGTACGCATTCCTTCAGGAAAATCTCCCCAAGGTGTGTGACAGAAGTATCAGCGGGACTGCCAACCTCACATCTGAGATTCCTGGGAAGACTGTGCTATGGGGACCAAACTGGACCACCCACACGTTCTATTCTGGGAACTGGCTCAGTTTATCTTCAGCTGTCAGGTACTTAAGGTCTCTTCCCTCTCTGCTATTGACTGATTTCTCTAAGACCACCAAAAATCATGCCATTCATCCGAAAGAAAGCAGATTTATACTTCATGCATGCTTTAGCAAATTCATCAAGAAGCACAAGCAAGCAGAAGACAAATCTTGGAAAGGATTCAGGCTTTATCCTTATTTCTTACCCAAGATATTAGTCTAGTGGACTCCAGGCCCTTAGCCATAGCACTGGTAGTCTCAGTTGTGATTTCCTGAACTCCACAAACAACTGCAAATCTCCAGAGAGCCCTTCCCACAAGAGCACAGACCTTGTGGGATGGTGTTCACATGGATGTACATGGTGTGTATTTTTGCCACCCTAGAAATTCAGCCTGGTCTACCGGCTAACAGTAAGGGCCAACCCACAAAGCTGTCACTTCAACAGGTGTAGAAGAGACACTGACACCTTGACATAAAAAGCCAGAAAGTGGGGGACGGAGGAGAAAAGTATAAGTTCAGAGTGTCATGGATGGTGTCCAGAAATAGACTAAATTCTCTGCTGAAGCATCCAGACAGATCGCCAAAATTGCGGATGTGGATAAAATGCCCACATACACCGTATACTGCCGACACTAACTTCAGGCAGGTTGAATACACACAAATAAAACCCAAAGGAGAGTGCTGGGCATCTGACGTCAAATAACTCACTCCAGTGCTTACCTCCAGAAATCAGAAGCCCTCTGTAAAAGGAGAGTAAGTCAGCACTTTGGGTAGATACTTTTAGTCAGATTGCCTCACACAGATTCACCTCTTCTGTACCTTCTCTTTAACTTTTGATCTTTACTGCTTTGTAGGTGCAGGGGGAAATAGAAGAAAAGAAATTTGTTTCAGAGCAAGGCAACTTTTAACTCTTGTTCTGAGGTCGTTTTCTTTTAAACTTCAGAGAAAAGCTGCAGACTAGGTGTACACGAGGGATGAGTGAGTGGAGACAAGAGAAATGGGGGTGAGGTTGGATCAAGAAACGAAGGGAGGGAAGACCTTATACTAGACCCAGCTGTGCCAAAGTCTCAAAACTTAGCGTGGGACGGGTCCTTTAAACCTCATCGTATCAATGCTGTCCTCTTTTGGAGAGACAAGTTGATGCCAGTGGAGCTAATGGCTTGCGCCGGGTTCATCTAGTGTTGGTGACACACCCTGGGCCACCAGATACCTAGATGCACAAACAGAAGACAGACAGGCAAAAGGAGACGCGGGCAGAAAGGTTAAGGAGCAGAGAGCGCCGGCCAAGGGACAGGGGCCGTGGGGGAGGGCTCGAGAGAGCGTCCCGGAGCCGCAGGGGGCGTTAGGTGCGCGCTCTGGGTACCTTGATGTAGGCCCGCTGCAGGTAGTTGTAGGGCACTCTGCGCTGGAAGTCGCTGCGCACATCCTCGCTGACGCGGTGGCGGGACGCGGGGCCCCCGAGGCGCTGGGTCTGGCAGCTGCGATAGCAGCGCGCCCGCTCCAGCAGCGCGCGGAAGAAGGGCAGCTCGGCCGCGGGGCCCGCGCCGGGGGACGCGAGCGGGCGGCGCGCGGCGCAGTGGCGGGCGCAGCGCGCGCGGACCTCCCGCAGACGCCGGTGGCTGCGCAGCGCCGCTTCCAAGTCGCGCACCGCTTGCTCGTAGTCCTCGCTGTAGTAGGCGGCCACGCCGCTGGCGTAGAGCAGGTCGAAGGGCTGCAGAGGCCCGGGCTCGCGCTGCGCCTCCGGGCGCGGGCTGTCCGGGGGGCCGCCCCACAGTGGCGGCGGGAGCAGCAGCAGCAGCAGCGGCGCCCAGATGCGCTCCCGCATCCTCCGGCGCGGAGAGGCGCGGGACGGCCACGCTCACAGACGGCTCCGGCACCTGGCGTCAGGGCCCCGTCTCCCACCTCCGCGGTGAGAGCGCCGGCCCCGCCGCGATCCTGCTGCCCCGCAAGCCCCAGGTGGCCGCCGGCGCTCCGCCGACTGAGAGGCGGAGGCCGGGTCGGCCGGCCGCTCTTAAAGGGACGCCCACAGCTCACACGCTCCTCCTGCTGCCCGAGCCTCCGCGAGCCGCTCGCCGGCGCTCAGCGCGCGCCCTGCAGGCCCCGGCCGCCGCCGTCCGCCGCCGTCCGCAGGCCAGGTGCCGCACCGCCCAGTGCCAGCCGGGGAGCGGGCGCCGCTAGGGGCCGGTCCGAGACCGGTGCTTTCCACGTGGGCTCCCTTCTGCGTTGCAGAATGGATGGGAATGCTCCCTTTTTAGAGTGGAGGAAACCCCGGCTTAGGTTAGGACTCCAATCCTCTTCTGGAATTGGTGCATGGCCTCGCAGTTGGCAGAGCCCGTCACATTCAGGGGAAGCACTGAAGCTCCATCTCAGGCTGGGAGGAAAGCACCAGGGGACCAACTGGCCCAGGTGCGGAGGCTTGAGGAGAAAGGCATGAGTTCAAGTTTACAGAAATGTGAAAAGGCAAAGGGAGGACTCAACCTTGGGTCAATGGAATCCGAGTTTCCTGCGCCTTCCCTTAGGGAGGGTCCGTCCCTTGCCTTTTCATCCCACTTTGCGTGGGTGTGTGGTCTGCCTTGGAGCGGGGGTGGGGGCAAGGGAGGAGCCAAATAGCCCACTTTCTGTGCTCAGGTGGTATCACGGGACCTAGAGGACCATTGGAAAGGCGAAGCCGTCCTTAACATTCTGCCTGTTAGTGTACCACCCGTGTATCTTGTGCAATCAAGCCTCAGCTTCCTCATCTTCTGCAACAGGCAAATGTCCCAACACAGCCAATCGTTTTCAAATAGAAATTCTTATTGTAGGAGTTGAACAAAGAGGCAGTTTAAACTTCCAGTACCGTACCCCCAGGACTTAAGCCATGAGCATCCATCTAGGAATGAGAAAGCTGAAAGAAAGGTCTGGTTGCCAGACTCCAATACAATTTAGCTGGGGGCTTTCCTGTTCCTCTGCTTCTCCTCTCTCATAAATACCTTCTGAATCAAGGTGTTCCCCTCTTTCCTGTTTGTTGGCTCCAAACTCTCCAAAGATTCCAGAGAGCTTACTCACTGGACCCTTGACTCCAACCTGCCTCCTGAAGACATTCCTGTGTTCTCCTAGTGCCTGTGGCAATGTCTCCGAAGTCTCCTCCGCCACTGAGATGGTGAGCAAGAGGGAAGGGTGATGGGAAAGAACCACATGTATCATCTAGTTAATGAATCTTCAAAAAAAACAAGTCTTGTGTGTGGAATCCCCACTCTGCTGAGGAGGTTGCCAGAATTTTATGGTCCTTCCTTCATTCATCTTGCTGGGTTTGACCACTCTGACCGTGAACAGCCTTGCCTTTATAATTCCGAGGCGCCCCAAAGAATCATGCTGTTATTATTTTTCTCTACCAAACCTCTCTCATTCTGGCTCATTCCACTGATGGAAAAGCTCCAGTTTGGAGCTGAGTGTGTACTGAATGCTTTAAATGTTCAGTATGCCAGAATTTGCACTTGGGTCACCCGCCCAGACTTTTTCTCTAGGGATTGACTCTCTTTTCAGATAAGACTCAGAGTCCAGAGTTAATCAGTGCGCTTGTGGGAGGTTTTGAAGCACACTAGGTGAGGCAGTCTTGCTGTGTGGCTGGGGACAAAGTGCCAGGAGGCTTTGCTATAGATCATCCTTAGGTTCCATGTCATTCCCACGTCATTTTATAAATGTCCATTAAACTCCTGTCTTTGGATGCCTGCTCTCAATTCGGTATTCTGGGGAAAACGGCGGATGCATAAGCCAGGGGTCTTATTCCTGAAAGCTCACAATGTTGTACAGGACACAAACTTAATATATGGCACTATAATACAAGGTAGAATGTGGTACATGTTAGATTCTAGTCAAAGTAGTGTAGAAATGAAGATCCTGCAAAGGTGGCTTCTGGTAGAAGAATCTTGGAAAACCGTAGAGAAGAACTGGCACAGAGTCAAAAGCTTAGAGTCTGTAGCCATAGCAAACTTCCTCCTGATCCCCAAATCTGAGCAAGTGCTTTCGAATCTTCTGCATATCCTTCTGCTTTTATCTCCCTCTGTAAAAACCCTGTGTGTCTTTATAGAAAGCATTAATTGACATCTCAGAGGTGCTTGAACGTTGGAATCAACTGAAAAGACAAAAAAGCTGATAATTGTCTCTCACTCAGAGAGATTCTGATTTAATTGGTCTGGGGTATGGCCTCAGCATTGAGATTTTTTTTTTTTTTTTAAGTTTCCTAAGTGATTCTAAGATGAATCCAAGATTGAGAACTACCAGCCTAGTGTCAATGACATAGCCCAAAGAGTAAGCCCATGGGTCAGGACTCCAGGTGCCATGGAGGATTCATGAGTCTGAGAAGTGCCAGTCCTCATATCCTCAGATATCTGTTCCCCCAGAAGGACATTCTAATCTCCCCTTTAAGGCTGGATCACAACAAATGTTCACGACCATATTGGGATAAGAGCCATGTAAGATGGAGAAAATGATACCAGGCAAGGCTCTAACTGATGGCATCAACGTGTGTTGAGGAAGGCAGTCCTCTCTGGGTCTCTCACACTCTGGAATGTCTTGGGTGTGCCAAGAATGCACTTTCCCTTTACCTGCGTCATATCTTCGACAACTGGGTCCCATGTCAGAGTTTTGGACTCATTAAGACTGGGATGGGGCTCCAAAATGTGTATTTCTAACAAGTCCCTTGGTGATTGGTTCTTTCCTTCCTTCCTTGAACCCTAATAAGTTCCTGAGGCTTTTTGTGCAAGGATCATACTTTGAGAATCACTTCGTTAATACAATTTCTTACGGAGAGTGATTCTCAAATTTCGTTGTGTATCCAAAAACTAGTAAAAGACACAGAGGCCCTGGCTTTTTGAAGTGGAATCATGTATGGACCTTAATGTTTCTACCAGGTCCCCCAGGAGTTCTAGATCCACCAAAGTTGGAGAACCTCCTATTTAGTTAGTGCTGTTCCCCCATCCCCAAGGAGACATTGTTGTCACAACTATGGAAGAGTACAGTTGTACACCCGGCTTCTAATGGGTAGAGGCAGGGTGCGGTGCTAACTATTTCATGATGACCAGGAGAGCCTCCTACAACAAGAATTACCCACCCTAATGTATCAACAGTGCACAAGTTGAGAAACCGTGGGCTAGAACATGGCTTAAGCACAGCAAATCTTACTCAGTTTCCTTACATTATGAATGAGGAAACTTAGGCCCATGGGTCACATACCTAGGCAGTGGCGGGAACAGCAGGATTCATTTGATATATTGACAAAGTAAAACATGCCTGCTGCATGTCTGGGACACTGGATGATAGTAGCTTTGTGAATTTTTTAAAAAGGGAAAAGAAACAAAAATGCATGAAAGTAAAAAAAAAATGAAGAGGTGGAAAAGGGACCCATTGGAAGTGACAGATGTTGGGGTTTCTGCTGAGATGGGCACTGGTAGAGAGCAATTTTGCTTTTGTTCCCCATTCCTTACAATTCAGAGGACAGCCAGAGCACAACAGAATCCATCCAAAAGCCTTAAAAGGGATTCCATCACTTCCTTTTTTATTATATTTGGAATGAATCTTGACAGAAGCTTGAATTTCCTTTTGACTTCTGTTTACAAGTTGACAGTATTATCGTACCCACTTGCTTTAGGAAACCCCCAGCAGGAAGGAATTCAGGAAAAAAGGAGATCTTCAAACGCTTCTTATTTTCCCCAAATCAGCTCAATTTTTCAAAGCTGACTTCTCTCTTTCCTGCAAAATCCTTATGGTACAATGAAAAGTGTACTCAGACTTCAGCAGCAGACTTAATCAACACTTTCCGTAAGCAAATCTCATAGTAGTTTGTTTTGATCATGTGTAACCGGGGCTCTTGCTTGCCCCAAACATTTTTGATTCCTTTAAAATGAAAGGAATAATTCTCACTATGCAACAACCCAACCCTGTTCAGCTGCTGTTGATGCTGGCGACAAGGGAGCTGTTTGGAATACTTTTTTTATTACACAAATAGGATCATCTGAAGACTTTTTTTTTTTTCCTCCAAATAAGTTAATGTGAAAGGCAAACCACCAACAATCTATCACCATAAGAAAAAAAAAGTCCTCCATGGACGGAGAGGTGTTTTTTGTTTGTTTTTTTTTTTTAGAAAAATTAATATTTAACTTACATTTAAAACCGAGCAGGAGTTGCCACATTCCAGGACTCTCTGTTCCCTTCCAATTTCCTTAATAGCTCTGTCCCTGTGCTTACCTTAATTCCTAATCGAGCTCTACAATTCCAAATCAAACAAAACACTGCAAACTCTCAGTCCCCACTCTCCTGTCATGGAGGCATTCTAAATTCATTCCTCCTGAGACTTGCATTTTAGTTGAATGAGAAAAAAGTGACATAGGAATGCTAATTATCCCCCAAATAATTTAAGCTAAAAACAGTTCAGAACAAGATCAAGAGAACTGGGTATATCCTCTGTGTTGGGTATCGTGCCAGAAACATGCAGTCATTTCACTTTCCAGTTCCTTTTTGGGAAAGACATTAGTCCTGTCATTTTACTAGTGAGAAAAACGAGACTTCTAAAAGAGGAACAATTTGCCAAAGGCTGCCAGTTTACAAGTTGCAGGCCCAGGGCTGAAGTCTGTTTACTGTTTCTCTTGCTGTACTTAATGGCCACTCCCTACTCCTCAAATATCTTCAAAGCTCCTGTCAAAATTCTGCTTTGGTTAAATTTGTACGAAGCACATTTTTTTCTTCAGTCACCAACTTTGTTTTATGTACCTCATTCAGCTAGAGTCACAGACTCATGATTTTTTTTTTTTTTTTTTTTTTTTGCAAAATAAATACGGACAAGGTGCATGTGTGTAAAACTATATGTACTAGCCAGAAGCTGAATATGACCCTGAACTCAACTTGATAGGTGACACAATGCATATAGCAAGAGTCATGACCATAAGTAAATAGGTCGTAATTCATTCCTACATAAGATATGCCAGATCACTGTGCTTGGATGCAGAGAAAAACCTTACTCTTGAGAAACGCTGGGAGAGATTACTCTGTACGTATGGGTGATCCATTATTCTGAGATTACCCTCATGCTCTGCCTATCTTTGAGACCCCCTTTCCATCTCCCTCTCTGAGTTCTCCATAGCAGGGACTCCCTGACCTCACATTTCAGGCTCAGCCCTGCTGCAGGCTCTTGAGACCAAATCTGGGCCCAGTCACCTATTGGTTCAAGGTTTCCTCCCACAGCAAACTCAGCTTCACTTTCTCCTACTGGCCTACTGCACCCTTGAAATCTGGTTTAGAAACTGAACCCATCTCTTCTCCTATTAGAGTATTACAGCTGATAATTCATCAATTCTCCTTTCCAACTTTAATTTTAGAACCACTTGAGTGGATGCAGAAATTGAAGCAATGAATATCCAAGTATTACCTTTATTGTTAAAAAGCAGGTTTGGAAGCTGTGGTTTTGTTTTGTTTTGTTTTAATGTTTATTTATTTTTGACAGAGAGAGAGACAGAGCATGAGTGGGGGAGGAGTAGAGAGAGGGAGACACAGAATCGGAAGCAGGCTCCAGGCTCCAAGCTCTCAGCACAGAGCCTGACACAGGGCTCGAACTCACAACTGTGAGATCATGACCTGAGCCGAAGTTGGACGCTCAACCGACTGAGCCACCCAGACGCCCCAGCTGTGGGTTTTTATATGTAATAAATGGTTTTTCTATCGCTTTGCCACTCACACCCTGAAATCAAACTTACCTGCCTATTCTCAGGCCAAGGTAGGGAACTTCTGAAGAACTACTCAAGAAGTTCCCACAGCAAGACAAATAAGGAAAATGGGGGCTTACCTCCAACATTCTACTTATCTAAATAGAATAATGATCATCCCACTTACTCTGTAATGGGGCCCCACCTTGCTCCTTCTCTCTGTAACTGAGATTCTTCTTAAACCAAGCCCCTGTTTTCAGTTGTCTGACATCCCTAATGCCAGACAGTAAACTACCTAAATCAGCACCTAATTCTTGTTGGCAGAAACTGGGGACCGAGCTTCATTTTTCTGCCGTGGCACCCTCTGTCTCATCTTACAGCCACCCCTGATGGTGACTACTAGATGGAAAGCTGAATACAGAACACTTTGGAAGAAATGTAAAGATACTACTTGGCTGGGGTTCCTGGGTGGCTCAGTCGGTTAAGGATCCTACTTTTAACTACAGCTCAGGTCAGGATGTCATGATTCATGAGTTTGAGTTCCACGTTAGGCTATGCACTGACAGTGGAGCCTTCTTGGGAGCCTCTTTCCCTCTCTCTTCCCCTCCCCTGCTTGCTCTCTTGCTCTCTCAAAATAAATAAGTAAACTTTAAAAAAAATAGTAAAAAAAAAAGATTACTTGGCAGGTAAAGAACTTACACTAAATTCCCTCACAGCATTGGACTTTCACCATTGTTCAAGTTCAAATAAAACCAATTGAGGATTCTGAGCTGGGTACATTTTGTGGTTTTATTTGATCTGTGGCATTAGGAAATGGGGAAAAACTAAGGACATAATATTGTAAAAACTGTACAGATAAAGTAATTTGGGTAGAAGAGGTTGACTTTTTGTTGTTTTTGCTTATTTAAAAGAAAAAAAAAAGTCACAGAGGAAATAAGTTATGGAGGCAGGATTTGAATATGAGTCCAGAGCCCATTTTCCTCATGATCCCTGATCATGGGGACCCTCATCAGGAATTCCAGATGTGATTTCCTTTCAGCACCTGCCACCAGATGCTTTGTTCTATCCAATTTCTCCAACCTTCTCCTGGCCTCCAGATCATCTTCTGTTGGGATCACAGGGAAATAAAAAGAGCCAAATATTAGGGCAGTAAAGCCTAAGCTACGAAGAACCCCTCAATTCTAGAACTAGGTGTCTGTCTCTCTTATTATTCTAGTCTGTTTTGCCCACACTTATCACCATATCCTTCTTTTAGGACATTTCTAACGTTTCCATCATGGATGGTCAAACCTGTGGTACCCTGCATGCTAGCATCCCTGCTTCTCCAGATAAGATGTCTCCAGATAAGATAAGATGTCACATCTAGATGTCCCTCCACCAGGACTTTTGAGCCTCTTGTGTTCTGTTCTCTAGTGCCTGATAAGTACTAGCAGCCCATCCAACCTGCTGTAGGGTGAGGTCTCTCCAAGTCTCAAGAAGATACATAGTCCTTCCCCTTCTTAGCCCCAGAAAACTCAGCATCTCATTAAGAGCCTTGCCTTGGCACATCTTCGACAAAATTGCTCTTGAGGTAAGAAAATTATAAATATAAATATATATATATGTATATAGTTTAAATATGTATATGTATATAAATTAATGCTTCGTCTTTTACCAAAATCTCACTTGTAGACACAGAGATTAACAACTCATATGATTTACTATCAGCTACAAAGTATGTGTGTGTGTGTGTGTGTGTGTGTGTGTGTGTGTGTGGAAAAGGTTGGAAAGAAAGAAAAATAATTTTGCTTCACTTTTGAATCAAGAAAGGTGTTCTCCACAGAAATTTTCAAACTCTTCAAAAAAACTTGGTGATCCAAATAAAACTATCAAAACTAAAATACCAAAAATATCTCTTTAAAATTGATTATTTTGCTTACCATCGTAATTTTAAGGAATTCATTCCAACAAATACATTGGCAGTACTCTTACAAAACCCAGCAATGTGCCACTGCTGGAGAATTTGTCACTCATCATCCCTGAGTACTTTAGATTCTGACTTCACTACTCATTTTAACTCCCCTGAAAATAGATTCCAGCTTCCTGATTACCTGGCCACCTGTTCCTCCTCACCAACCTGGCTGGGGGCCTGTCCGCGGTTTTTTTTAACCATGCTGTACCATGTCCAGCCCACTTCTGCTGTGTTCACTTCCAAATTACCTTTCATTTGCCCTACCTGACCATGTTCAGATCATCCAAATGGAAACTTACTCAAGGAGATATCTCATGATCATCATCCTCTTAGCCTCTTGGGAAGAAAGAGACTTACTAGATCTCAACACCATATCTGTGTTCTAGAAAATGCTATTTGGATGAGTGAACAAAATGAACCTGTATTTCAAAAGAGACATGCACATAAAATAACCCTGCACAGGAAATCAGAATACTCCCAATCTCGTTCTGCCTCTGCCATGGACTAATTGTGATATCCCGGGTCTCTTTTACCCCCATCAGTGAAGGAAAGTGTAGAACAAAACTTCTGAAATCCCTCTCAGCTCTAAGTATGCCTTGGATTCTTTCATGTTAAAAATACGATGTCATCACATTTTTTCATAGTCCCCTAAAGCATTACTTCCCCTCACCCACATCTATTTCTGGGATAAAGTTAAACTTTGGTTCCCAAGCAAATTTCCAAGCTCCCTGGGGGTCATTAAAAGTCTCAGCTTACTGAGAGCTTGTTGATTTTGCCTAGAAATATCAGCCAGCCTCAGCCAGTAGAGCGGGAGACTGGCGTTATTGTTTTGAGACAACCCGTAGCGTAGTAACGATTCCAGACACTGCAGAGTTGATCCATATGCCCCAGATCCCTGGGGAACCTCCCGCTCACTCTGTCCAGCATGTGTATTCTTCTGGCCTCTGTCTTTACCCACAGGAAGGAATCATGTAGAGAATCCAGGATCTAGGGAAAATAAGGGGTAGGTGTTTAGCTACCCTACTCTCCCACCCCACTTGATAAATGGAGAAGATAAGACACATGCAGTGATGGAATGACTCAACAGAGAAAACAAAATAAATAAACAATTAGCCAAACTGATATTGTAACTCCTCTTTCTGCTGAATCTGGCTCCTTTGCCACCATGTACTTGGAAGAGTTCAGAATGTAAGCAGTAAACTGACCTGGACTTATTTACTTCTGGAGGATGGAGCACTTCATATTTAAAAATTAACATTATCTTCAAACCACATTCAAATTTTTAATAATGACTTTTAAAGTACTGCAAAAATATGCATGTATATCTTTCAAAACTTTTTAGACAACTCCTTCCTCTTACTTGATGATGCAAATTGTATAAATAAAATCTCCATTTTTCCCCCACTTCAATCTTTACATATCCACAAGAATACATGGACTGTTAACTTGACATTTGGCATCTGAAAGACTGCCAGACCTCAGGCTCTACCACACAAAGTATAATCACATGTTGATTTGTTAAAATAAACATAAAAGAAATTGTATAGTCAGCTTCCTTCAAAGGAAACACCCTGGGATGCCACGCGCTGATACCATTTAGGACACCAATGCTTTGGGAAGGATTTGCAGAGATATTTTGCATATCATTTTATAATCAAAACTGAATTTTTACCAAAAAAAGAGCCTTCCTAGACTTATTTCCCAGGATCAACTTCAGGTGGCATAGATGTTTTCTGAAGTCAAAAAGATAACGAATCTCCCTTCTCAAAAATATTGCAGGTACTGAAGCCAGTCTTTGAAGCAGTCAGAGGTGTTCCTTTTGATTCACGAATGGTGAATTATTTCATAGACAATAATAGTCATTGTTTTTCAGAATATAACATCACTTTGGGGCGCCTGGGTGGTTGAGTCAGTTAAGCTTCTGACTCTAGGTTTGGGGCCAGGTCTTGATCTCATGGTTTGTGGGTTCAAGCCCCACAATGAGCTCTGCACTGACAGCATGGAGACTTGGGATTCTCTTTCTCCCTCTCTCTCTGCCCCTCCCCTGCTAGCTCTTTCTGTCTAAATAAATAAATAAACAAAAACTTTTATTAAAAAATAACATCACTTTAATTTTTGTAGCACTTCATCATTTTGAAAGCCCTTCCATACATGTAAGATAATAGATGTTGTTTCCACACCTGGTCTGGACTCCTGGGCATTCCCTGTACAAAGGGTTAAAGTTATACTGCAAAATGGAAGAGTCAAGATCTCACCACTAGCAAACCATAGACAATTTGCTCATCCATACCCAGGGACGAGATATTTCAAGCTAATTGGTCCCTCCTCTTGTTCAACAATCCCATCTGATATCCCTTAGGATGGAAGACTTTAGCGAGGCAGGAAACAATTTTATTAAAGCAATATACTTAACTTTCCAGAAGTATGGCTGCACTTTGAGAGATAAGCTATACCAAAATCCTTCTCAAAGTTGGGGATATATGAAAGAGTTTCTGTCGACCGCCCCTTTCTTCTATGTTTCCCCCCACCTCATTCCTCATACACCCACAAAGAAACAAGATCAACAAACTTCTACATGCTCCCTCAGAAAGACTGCGAGACCTCATATCCTATCGCACAAAATTTGAAATTCTCTAGAGATCTGTTTCTGTATTATTGTAGGCTAACAGAAAAGAACTCGTGAAAACAGGAGTTTATCCTTGTATTACATTTGCTGCCTCATTTTTATTGACAAAACTTATATCCCTTTCCATGGAAAATTATACTATAATACTAAGGCTTTTGACAAGCCTCAAGGATATTAAGGGCCAGATATAGATGTTTTCATTCATTCATTTTTCTTCAGTGACATTGTTTTTAAGAGGGCTTCTCATCTGACATTCTAAAAACAGAACAATGAAGACAAATTATGTATTTATTCATAATCTCCACTCTTTTCCCCATGAATGTAGATCAAAACTTCTCAAATTTTTCTGATAAGGAAACAGATCAAGACCCAAGGATTTGTGCTATCGTCAGTCCCACAGTAAACCTGGAACTAAGTCAGTGAATGCGATTCGTAACTAGCTTTCTGATGTGGTGAGCCAAATCCCATATCCTCCTACTACCATGCATATCCAAACTTCCCACTACCTACAATCATATACTGACTTACCACTCAAAGGGAAGGCTGAAGAGGACACCATGAGCATGAATCAGAGACAACCTTGCATAGTTAAACTCATGGGATGTTTTAGGATGAGAGAACATTTTAAAATTTTCTAGTGCAGATCCCCAATTCAGCTGAAGACTTCCAGGCCTAGATTGGAAAGTGACTTGTCAGCATATAAGCATACAGTGATTTGGTGACTTAACTAGCATGTAAACCACACTTTTGTAATAAAATCCTTTTTCTGGGGAGAATGACCTTATCAAGTTTTAAACTCTTCCTTGCTGATTCCTTAATTGAAATGCAATCTGTGAAATCCTTGCAGGTGCTTTACAAACCCTGAGACCTTTTAGAAACCTGCTTCCACATCAGGTAAAGTTCTTGGATTTTATTTGCATGTAATGCATTAGAAAAAAACACTGCATCTCTGAAATTTTGAAAAACCCTAACTTCAAATATACCACAGTTCCAACAAACATATCCTCATGGAAGTCCAGCAAAGACCTGGGGAGAAGACATTCTTGAGAACAAAGAAAACATACAAAATCTCTCAAGGTTCAAAGTTGAAAATATCAATATTGTTCAATTGCACAAGATATTATAAGTGGCTTTGCTTTTATTTTCCATTTTATTTATGCTGTGCTCAGATTTCTGTAGAAGAGGATATTGTTTACTCTTAGGCAACATGTCAAGATGAGCAAAGGAAACAAACAGAGCTACTGTAATCAGATCTGAATCTGAATCCAGCAGGTCTGTAGAGTCTGAGATGGATCTAAACACAGTGGAAATTCAGCAAAGGGTCAGAGAAAAACTCTGAAGAATAGTTTTATACGCAGAGGGCAAACCGGAGAAACTTGAGACAGCAAAGACAGAGCCATTGGGTAGATCCAACCAAATTGCTTTGGGGACCCCAGAAACATGAGGAAGTGTCTCTTTATCTCAAGCCTTCCCCCTCAATCTCATTGGACTTTTCTAGTCTTCCCCATATCATGAAATCCAATATTCACCTGGTTGCTCAAACCAAAAACCTTAAAATTATTCTTGAGATCTGTTTTCCTTATACTAATAGCTAATCACTTACCCTTTTGCATTAAAAATTAAAAATATATCTCTAATTCACTTTTTTTCTCTTTAGTACAGGCCACCACTCTAAAGCAAAACATCATAATCTCTCAGTTGGTAAATTGCAATAGCCTTCTTTCTGCTCTCCCAGCTTTCATGATTGTTTTCCTCCAATTTGTTCTCCGTACAACAGTTAAAATAATCTATATTAAAATTATGTAAGTGTGATCATATCATTCCCCAGCCAAATATTCTTCAATGATTTCCCACTGTAGTTGAGATAAAATACAAAATTTTTGGCTTTTCTGCAAGGTAATGCATGATCTAGCCAATGCCAAACTCAGCCTTACCTCTTGCAAATTTCCTCCTACTTACTATTCTATTTTTACAGGACAACTTTTACTTTCTTAAACTCGTCCAGATCTCAGATGCTTTCCCCATAATTCTCTCTCTCTCTCTCTCTCTCTCTCTCTCTCTCTCTCTCATTGGAATTCTCCCTCATCCCTCAGTTATCAACTTAAATGTTACTTTCTCACATGGATTTTTGTTGCCTTTTTAATATCAAATCCATGTCATAATCTATTGCACAGTGCATTGTCATTTTTCTTCATGGCACTGGCCACAATAAATATGTATATGTTTGGATTTCATCTTTATTCTTTAGCAAAAAGGGATTCCTTTAGGAATCAGATATTTTGTTTACCACTCTGTACCTAGAAACTAGAACAGTGTTTGATATATATCAATAGTGTTAATTGACTAATTAATTGGAAGAACCAATAAATCAAACAATAAATAAAAATGTAACAAACATTCAGCTGATATATCCCTGAAAAACTCATGGAAAGCCCCTTCATCAATCTCCATGGCTCATGTAACTTACATCAATTTGTTCTCATCATCCCCTATGACAAGAGGAAAAAGTTAAATCCATTTACTTGACATCTCTGACAATATTTGAAAACAACTCTTGTTGTTTCTCAGTTCTTTAATCTTTAGCAAGATTCATAATTGCATGGATTTAATAGATTTCTTTTATGTGTCTGCTATGTGTAAAGTACTTGCTTGATTTAATGGAGAATGGAAGAATGAATAATGGACCCTGTGCCCCCAAAAGACAACCTAGGAGTTATAGAAGCAAACACAGTTCAAAGCAAAAGACGGCTTGTGTTTTAAGAAATTTCAAAAGACCATGTTATTTGTAGCTTAGAAGTTACAGAGAACTTCTTGAAAGAGAGAATAGTTGAGCTGCACTTTGTACAACAGACAGGATTTCAGTAGAGTGATATGAGGGAAAGGTAACCTCATTCTAGGGAGATAAGAATGTAACAAGATGTACATGTTTAGCAAACATGGCATATTTTTTAGAAATAGAAAGGAGCCCAGTTTTCTTGGACCATATGTTATGAAAAGCAGTAAGGTATAGCTAAAAAGGAGATATGATAGCAATTTTTGAGGCCACTGATTCTCAGGGTTTATAGTCTATATAGAATGAGAATGGCCATCTATTGAACCTCTTGTGCATGGCAATTGTGCATTTAAAAGATAAGACTTGGGGAATACCTGGGGTTCTCAGTCAGTTAAGCATCTAACTTTGGCTCAGGTCATGATCTCATGGTTGGTGGGTTCAAGCCCCCCATTGGGGCTCTGTGCTGACAGCTCAGATCCTGGGGCCTGCTTCAGATTCTGTGTCTCCCTCTCTCTCTCTGCCCTTTCCCTGCTTATGCTCTCTCTCTCTCTCTCTCAAAGATAAATAAACATTAAAAAATTAAAAAAAATATATTAGACTAAGGCATAAAAAAACAATTGTATTAAGAACCCTGGGCCCCTGGAAGAGGGGATATTACTGAGATAGTTACTGCAGTTGCTTAGGAAATGGTACTTCAGACCAAAAGTAAGATGTGGTGAAGGAAAGGAAAGAGCAAAACTAGCTCTTGATTGTGATAAAGCTCAGGTATGTTCTCCATTTGTGAGATGTCCCCAGAAGAATTGAGCCTCCTCTGGCCACTGCAGCAATATGCTCCCTAACATGTCCTTCACTGGCTTCCTTTCCTTTTCTGTTTCCCTTCCCTACTTCCCTTCCAGTTCTTCCTGGAATCACCTCTCAAATATGCTACTTGCATTCACATCTTTGATTCAGAGACTATTTCTGGGAAAACTCAGCCTAAGTCAGATGATATTAATAATAATAATAGAAAACATAAAAATTAGAGCAAGCAGAAGGAAAGGATCAAAATTTATTTTTGATATTTTGAGTGGCATTGGAATTTTTATTATTATCCATACTTAATTGAATCAAATCCATGCAAAACATAAAGTATCATTTGAATTGATACGATAAACAAAGTATTGTAACTGATGCCAAATTATGAGAATTTAACAACTGCAAATAATTTACATCTGTGCATTCAAGTTTTGTTGTTGATCACTCTTTTGTCCCCATTAAAGCTCAAACATCTGAGGGCTCTGGTTTACACACATACCAACACAGCCTAACATTGAATACCAAAGATCTTCTGAAATAGCTCCATTTTTAACAGCAAAAGCAAGATTATAAAATCCCTTCCTTTTATTAAACGTATGCCAAATAAAATTCCAACAGAATCACAGTTAAATATAAAACCTATAGTCATCAGGAGAACAAGAAAAAATAAAGGTGAGTATTTGATCAATAAGTAAGGAGGAATTTCAGGAACATAAAAGTAACTATGTTACAAAGTAAAAGATTAGTGGATTTAACTATATACTTTTAAATATTAACATTAAATATTAAAATTATAATCAACTGTGAAAAATTTCAACATATATTAAAGTGTTATCTTTAATATCAAGATCTCTTGTATTAATATATTAATAATTAATATAAATATTAATTTAATAGAAAGTTTATCAATACAATGAATTCAACTGTAAAAGACTAAAAGACATTATAATAATACCAAAAGAAAGACAATGAAATAAATAGCATATAAGAAAAGTGTTGAAATTTTTAAAAGATTCTATTTTTGTTTATCAAATTGTTAAATTTAAAAATAATACTGGCTAAAAGTTCTATGAATTACTATACTCATTCACACTGTAAATGCATATCAATTGATACAGGTCTGTAATCCTTTGTCTACACTTCCAAAGTTTAAAAGTTTTTCATAGCTTATTTTGTAACAAAACAGACTTAAACTGATGAGAGACTACTTATAGTTTTTGTTTATTCTTTTTAATAACAACAAATGCATTTTGCTAAGGAAATATTGTGTTTGATTGTGTTTGATTGGATGTGTTTCCTGATGCCTGATTAAGGATTCTACCTGCTGTCTGGTTTATACAACCTATTTTTATTCCAAAATCCCTACATTTCTAAATTCCAACCTGGACTTTAATTTTGGGGAGGAGAAAAATTTGTCAGTATCTAGTATCTTAGAAAGAGTTTACATTCCCTTAATAATAATACACTTAGGGACTTACTCTAAGGAAAACTAGCCAGTAACATGTAACAATATTTATAAGTAAGGACATTCATTAAAGTGTTAAACCTAATATTAAGAAACTGAAAATAACTTGTATATTCATCAGGAGAAGAATGTAACATAAATGATGGATGTTAACATATGCTGGAATATCATGGTAAGAGCAGGCTTTCGAGGAAATTGAATGACAGCTGCCAGAATTGAGGTAAGAGCAAAACACATAAGCATATTTGGAACAATAATACCAACTCTATATTTATAGAAAAACTACTTGAAGGAAATTATTATCTCTGAAAAATGAATTATGGGTTG
This sequence comes from Panthera uncia, assembly GCF_023721935.1. Taxonomy (NCBI): domain Eukaryota; kingdom Metazoa; phylum Chordata; class Mammalia; order Carnivora; family Felidae; genus Panthera; species Panthera uncia. The sequence goes on along the minus strand of NC_064810.1, from coordinate 76,056,269 downwards.
TTTTAATTTTTCAAAACTTCGTTCCTGTGTTTCATGGATCTTCCTCAAATCGTGTGTTACCCTTACAAACAGAAGAAAGGGCATGCTATTTAGCCACAAAATTTGAAATCTTTTTAATGATTTGAGCTCAGAAAAGAGCTTTTGAAAACAGAGGCCCACGCTTAGACATTTGGACAAATATTTGCATGGCACAGACTTGATTAAGTCACAAATGGTATATTAGTCTTTGCAATTAAATGAAAATACTTTTCATTCAGACATTGTTGACTGGTCACTCAAGCATATATTTCAAGGTTTTTGCTGTCATTTTTTATTTGTTATAATGGAATGTAAAAAGAGCCTTAGACAACATTTAAATTTCAAAATTAAAACTCACAATATGGGGATGAAAAATACAGCATAGGGAATATAGTCAATAATGTTGTCATAACGTTGTGTGGTGACATATGGCGACTACATTCATCCCGGTGAGCACTGTGTACCCGACAGAATTATCGGATCACTGTATTGTGCACCTGAAACTAATATAACATTGTATGTCAACTATACTTATATAGTAAAAATGTTTTTTTTAAGTTACAATATATTTGGAACTTGCTGTACATTTTTAAAGCCTTTTGCGGTTTTCCCACAACTGTCACATCTGTTTTCTAATTCATTCTTCGTGTATATTTCTTGTGATTCTGGATTTTATAAAAAAAAGTTCCCCCCAAATCAAAAAAGTAAAAAGAATAACAAACTTCTGAGTTCCCACAACCTGGTATTAATAACTGTTAACATTTTGTCACTTTTATAAAAAAAAGAATGAACACCCTTTGGCTAAACTTAAGTCTTCTTTGACTATATTCCTCGTCTACATTCACACATGTATCTTGAATGTATGCACATTTCTGTATATACACATATTTCTCCATGAACAATACATAGTGTTCTTTTGTGTGTGTGGGGGGGATATTTTAATTTATACATAATTTTATATTATGTATATTGCCTTTTATTTTTATTTCAAATTATATTTAAAATTTTATCCATATTTGAACACATACACACACACTTTTGCACTGTGTAAACTACCAAATTTTATTCTCATTTGCTCTTCAAAATAATCCTATAAGGTAGGCAAAACAGTGATTTTTTTTTCCTACCTTACAGATAAGATGTTGAGTTACCAAGAAGTACAACACAAGGCTTAACTGAAATTGCTCTAATCCTAGTTCAGTGTTCAGTATTCCTTCTCTGATGAAAAGCATTTTTAGATAGAAAAGCCAGAACTTATGCAAAACATGGAAATTCATCAATAGTTATCATTTGATGTTGCCCTTGTGAACATCTGGAGATTTGCCTCTTTTCCAGGGACCAGGAGAGTTGGAAACAATGACTTTAACTTTTACTAGTATCTCTTGCTTGTTGAACTCATGACGTAATGAGATATAACTGTATGTGTGTCTCCCACTATTCTCTGAATTTTAATCAGTGAAGTAAGTCTTCCTAGGCCCTGGAAGACACAGCTATAGGCCCCATGGCTTCAGTTCTTAGTTTATAATTTTATGGTTACTTTCAGTGTAAACAGTTTGAATTCAGACACTGTAATGTCTGTCCAAGATACTAGCCAAATTCCTGCACCTGATATAGCAGCTAATTGTTCTCCTGGCCAAGTTTGGTTCTACCTCAAGTTGCAGGCCTGCAGTGGGGAAGGGGATGAACTAAGGGTGCTAAGGTCCTTCTGCTCTGTCTCTTTCACTTACTCACTAGCTGTTTTCATGTTTCTTTTTCTACTGGAGTCTAAGAAAGAAAAAAAAGAAAGAAAGAAAGAAAGAGGATGAGTCAGACATTTTTTACTTGATTGGGTGGCTTTCTGCTCCATGGATTTGAATGTTAAGAGTCAAATCTTTCTCTTGGTGATGTTTTTGTGAATTCTGTGGAGATTCTTTGCCGAATCGCTCTCTTAAATTCCCTGGATACCTTTATTCCAGGGTTATCTGTAATCCTTTTTCCTGCACCTGGTTATCCAGGGTTACACATATAGTTTCTTGCCTCTCCCTCGTCCAGGCAACCCTTTTGGAGAGGACCAAGAAGACTCTTTGCTGGCTTTGTCTCATGTGGCCCTTAATCTGACCCTTAGAAACATTCAAGCATCCCTTAGCCATTGGGCAGTGATGGATCACAGTGCAGAAGCCCTCTCCAGTCTCTATCCCAAACCCAGGCCTGCTTTTGTTCTTTAGAATTCCTAACTTACAGCCTGAAAAAGCTTTCTCAGGACAGAGACAGGCAGTGTTCTGTAATGCTCCATTTTTGAGAACACATGCTAAAGCTCTTTTAGTTATATTTTCTTGAAACCCCTCCCGCTGTGTTTGCAATTAGAAGTTAACAGCCTCCCTACACCAAATGGATGGGATAAAGATTTAGAGCATAACAACATGTTTCCAAAGAAAAGTCCCTGCAAATCCCATGATCACACCTTCTCTTCCAGTGTTTTTATTTTTGCTCTGTCCCAGAGATTCCATAGCCCAGGTATCATTTCATGTTAAAAAAAAAAAAAAAAAAAAGAAAAGAAAAAAGAAAAGAAAAGAAAAAAAAAGTTGGTAGGAAGGGTTTGTTTTATACTTTGGTAACTAAAATTTATCTTATTGGCCTCTCAGTCAAAATGAAGCCAGGAAAATCCCATTCTAATTTCCTGTGGTACCTGACCAAGTGACACAGGGCTGATTGTTTACCCACTCTGCCATCTCTCCACATTAAGATAAAGATTGAATGAGGTAATGAGTTAACACTACTACTGAAATCATAGGGTTGTTGAGATGATTCAATGAGTTAGCACATGCAAAGGCTTAAAACATATCTGGCTTGTCTTAAGAATTCAGTAAATTTCAGCTGTTATCATTCCTCTTTCCAACTTCCAGCTATAAAATAAATCAATAAGCCATGAGGATATAACATATAGCATGTCGACTATAGTTCATAATACTGTATTGCATACTTGGAAGTTGCTTAGAGAGATCTTAAAAATTCTAGCCACAAGAAAATAAAAAGTTTTAACTATATGTCGTGATGGATGTTTACTAGACTTTGGTGATCATTTTGCAATATATACAAACATCAAATCATTTATGCTGTAGACATGAAACTAATATAATGTTCCATGTTAATGACACCTCAACAAAAAAACAAGAAACTACATAAAAGAAAAATTCAACTAGACTAACATTTCTCCAACAAGTTTTTCTTAATTTATCCTGTCAGTATTAAGCATGCCTTCCTCAGTATTTCCAAAATACTGTAGGTAAATTCTGTCTCTTTGTATTTTCAAATTCATGTATCACGTTCTTACAAATAGATGTTTATATGCATTTCTTCCCCTTTAACTCTTCAAGCCAGGGACTTTGATCATTTATTTTTGTTTCCTAAGCATGTTTGATGGATGAACAAATGGACAAGACTGAGAGGATGGCTAAACACTCAAAAATAAATAATGTCAGTAGATGATCAACTTTGCTGAGGTAGATGAATGAACGGATAAAACCTGAATAGCAAACAAGTCTCTGAAAGCTCGAAAAGAGCACAGAAATATGCACAGTTTACACATGACTGCGCCAATATTTTCCTATTAAAGCCATAAGAATTTGTAACAAAAACAGACTAAGGAAACATTGGATTCTAGTAGACATTTAATGATACCAGGCTGTGTTCAGAAAGAAAAGCAAATATCTTTATAACCGTTCCATGTAGGCAATTTATTGAAAGAATATCAGTCTAAATTTTTGTTTATTTTCGGCAGAGAGAGAGAGAGAGAGACAGAGCATGAGCTGGGGAGGGGCAACAAGAGAGAGAGAGAGACACAGAATTTGAAGCAGGCTCCAGGCTCTGAGCTTTCAGCACAGAGCCCGATGTGGATCTCAGACTCATGAGATCATGACCTGAGTGGAAGTCAAGCACTCAACCGACTGAGCCACCTAGGTGCCCCGAAAGAATATCAGTCTAAAAAATAGAGGTAACCATTGCTCCCTATTGCTATTAGATTATTCTAGCTGATCATTATGCTCTAAACCCCAAAGAGAGAAAATAGAAATTCACAATTGATCATAGCAGCTAGATGATGAAACTGTTGAGTATTAACACTGAAAGGTATGTTAAAATTAGAAATAATCTTCTATAATCACCTTATAGTACTTACAATGTCTATGGATAACAGGCTACAATAGAGTTAAACATAGTGCAATGACATTTATTTTTTCTTTTGATTCATAAAGAAGTTTTAGTATTAAATTAATTCTTTAAAAATAATATAACTATATATAACTATATATTATTATATATTATTACATATTTTATATATTAATTAATTACTATATTAATATATATTTTATTATATATATAATATATTTATATATAAATGCATATTATTTATATATAAATATATTATGTATATAAATGTATATTATTTATATATATATATATATATATATATTAATAGAGTTATTTTGGGACTGAAAGGCACCCTAACAGAAAAAGAACTGATTTCCTTGACATTCAAAATCAACTCAATTATTTTTTCAAATGGATACTTTCTGCAGTTGTAGAGGCAGCTGCTAAAAACATTAGGAATCATTAAGAGAAATTCATAGTGATGACGTTTTTCACTTTTTTATTTGTTTTTACTATTTAAGCCAAAATATTCCATTTATTTAGTTGCATCAGATCTGAGACTTCGGGGATGTTTCGAGCCATGAAAAATAAACATGTTAACACTCATAATTCCCCACGAATTCCTCTTTATAACATGGCTTTACAAACTGCCGTAGGAGCCATGCTGGAACTTTGGATATATCCTTTTGTGAAACTGCTATCCTGTCTACTTCAATTCTTGTAAGATAAGCAGTCTTGAGAAGGTCTGGTTGATAACATGAGGACTGGGGAATTGGTTAAACTCATTCTGCCTTCACCTTGCTATCTGACTTTGGGCAAGTTATTTAAGCTAAGCTTTAGTAATAAAATGGGGCATCTGTTTAATTATTGGTAAATTGGAGATGAGTATACTTACTTCCTAGGGTTAATTTTTTTATGTTTACTTATCTATTTTGAGAGGAAGGTACAGAGAGAGAGGGAGAAAGAGAAGTCCAAGCCGGGGCTCGATACCAAGAGCTGTGAGATCATATCCTGAGCCAAAATCAAGAGTCTGATGCTTAACCAAGTGAGCTGCCCAGGTGACCCCACTTCCTAGGGTTATTTTAAAGCTTAAGGCCAATCTTTACTAAGGGCCTGAGAAATGTCTGCATATTCTATAACTATACAAGTAGTCTTCTAGTAATAGATTTTGATTGCAAGGAACAAAAACTAGTTTAAATAAAGGGGTAGGTGGGCAACAGTCTTCATGGTGGAAAGTAGTGGTTCCACTCTCCGTTTTCTCAGCTTGGGATATACTAATGCATTTGAGTCCAGCTCAGAGGTACTTACCCCTTGACTGAGCAAATATAGGCACACTTACTTGATATATGAAAACTTGAAGCTCTTTAATTCACTCACACTTTGGATGTTTGAATCAGAATTATAGGTGAGAAGCTGTTCCTCTTTACACAAGGGCAAGTTTTCCTAAGTGATCAACAGCTGGTCAAGATGTGGAGTTAGTTTGGTTGAAAACAGCCCTGATCAGTTAAATGTTCCTTCTCCAGATCCTCAGGCCCTGATAGTTTATAAGCCACAGACCACCTATGGACCACTCGAAAGGCTGGAGGCCACAAAGCATCCAACCCCTTTTTCTGTTCCCGTGACCCATTTTCTTTATTTAGGCTTTCTCTTTTAGAAACTCTCCTCCAATTTCTTGTCCTGCATGGGCTTAACAACTAATCAGAATTTGCTTAATGGCCAACCAGGTGGAGCCTCATGATTTAGCAACACAAAATATGCTTTACATTCTCATTGAATGTATGGGGTCAAATCATTAGAGACACAACTGCTGTTCTTCGTCATCTGTGAGGAAGGAAGAGTGTTTTGTTTTTGTTTTTTCCTTCTTGATACATCAATAGTTGACAATGAGAGCTTCATGATAAAGAAGCAAAAATCAGTAAATACATAAACAGGCAGTTACCTGCCCTGCCATAATACCACAAGCACTTAACCAGATTTCCAAGTGAGGAAATAAAGTAGTGTGCACACAGGCCTCACTCATAGCAGAATGGCATATACTGAGAAGACCATCTCTCAGAGGCCACACTCTTTTCCCCCATTGCTTTATCTCTCTGCATAATTTTGCTTATCAGCTTTATCTATTTATTCTTTAGTATCAGCTTTTTATCAGATCTCTTTATTACCAGCTTCTTCAACATATTCATCTTGCACATAATCTGCTAAAAACATGATTCTTGGCTATCCATCATCAGGTCTTAGGTCTGTCACCTACCTTCAGCTGACAATAGTCTCTGGGTGTCTAAGATTAGAGAGACAATTAGATTGCCCCAGATAGTGATCTGTCTACAGTCAACTTCTTGGAACTATCACCAAGATAACCTGTTGACCACCAAAATAACCTCTTGGAAAAAGAAAGCAGTGTTTATTACTTAACACAACATGGGTAAGGGGCATATTTTGATGCCTCAGTAGCATCTCAAAGACAGAGAGGGCAAGGGTGGGATCTATATGAGGATTTGGGAGTATAGTTTAGGGTAAATGTTTCAATGCTGGAGCTAACTTGAGATTGAATAAGTTTGTGACATAACAGTTTAGGGTTGGTGGATATAGAGGAGCAAGGATTTCTAAGAGTCTTGAATAAACAATCTTCTGATGAACTTATGAAAGTTACCTATTGTCCTAAGAAGGGGTAAGAAGAGCTAATTGAGTAGTCTGCTATTCACATAAACGGATTTGGGGGATAGTTATTAAAACAAACAATAAAGGCATTTGGAACTTCATCTTCCTGGCCTGGGTTTTCCTAGAATTATGTTAATTTAGACAATAAACTGTATGTTATAGATGGCTTTCTGTTCTCAGTTCTCAGTGCTGGTTGTCATTAGAGTCACTTGGTGGAGGAGGTTATTAAAAATATAAACTTTATCACACATTGGGACATTAAATGTTTATCTTGAGGAAAGGTACTTGGGCATTGACAAATTTATAAAAAGTTTCCCAGGTGATTCTAATGTTCAGCCAGGGCAGTAAACCAATGACCTAAATGACCTTTTGAAACCAGGCCACAGAAGTCTTATATATCTGTCCATCCAGTGGTTTTGCACTTTTGAGCAGATATCCATCTGTGATGGTCGGGGAGGAGAAGAAGAAGCCGGGAAATGTGAAATATAACATTGTTCCTTCTGGGGACTTTGGGTGGGGCAGGTAACTGGAGTCTCCTAGAGGTATTTGTCATGGGGAGTGCCTGATCAAAGACAAACCACAGTATGTGCACTCCACCCACATTTTTTATCCAGGTGTTAAAAAACCAACACCCCTAGAAGTCATCGGAGTTTAAACTGCCAGGACGTGAGTGTGTCAGGAGCCTGTGTAGACTGGATATACCAAGAATCATGGTTGATATTGATGACTAAAAGTGCGTGGAGGCAGCAGAGGGAATTTTGTTGTGCCTGGGCCATGGCCCAGAGGTTCCAAAGAAAAGACACACTGAAAATATTATGAATAAACTAATCAGTGATGGAGTGCAAGATTATGGTCAGAAAAATCTATGGGAAACATCGGGGGACTGGAGAAGTGGGAGACTGGCTAGGGACCTGATAGGGCACAGAAGAAGTGTGACAGGAATCGAGACATGTATCCCATGGTTCTCTTCGTGAGGAAAACAAGCAGAGCAGGATCTGGAGTTGAGGCACCAGAGACAGCATCAGAAAAAAAAAAATTTGGTCACATTTTAGCAGAGAAAAAAAATAATCCAGTCCAGGGATAGATGCCGGTGGTATTTGATCTCAGGCTACTTGACAAAGGTAGAACTGTAAAGATTATATATGATGACAATCACGGCTAGCCTAAAATAGAGGATTAGTAGCAGAAAATGCAAAGGGATAATCCTTCAGTGTTACCAAGACAAAAAACAAAAACAAAACTTGTTGAGGCCAAATGACTAAAGAATACCTCAGAGAGTCATTATTCTCAGGGAGGGATCTGATGGCATCAGATCCATGGAGTTATTACTTATGGGCCAGGAAAGTTAGAAGGGAAGATATGCCATAATATTGACCAAAAATAAATAAAATAACAATAAAACAAATACTGATGTGGCAAGATTATAGAGACACAACTGTCATGCACTGCTAGTTTATAAAAATCCCCTTGAAGAGCAATTTGGCTCAGAAAATGACCTGAAAATTCCACTTCTAGGGATAACCCCTAGGGAAATTCTTGCATATATATATATATATATATATATATATATATATATATATATACAGGAAGAAATTTACATGGATGCTCATTAAACTGTTGATTGTAAAAGCAAAAAGTTAGAAATAGTCCCAGTGTTTGAAGAATTACCAAATTAATTATGATACATTCATGTGAGGGAATACCATATGTCAAAATAAAAAATTAGACTCTAAGAATTGGTATTTACAGATAGTAAGTGAAAAAGCAAGTTGAAAGAGGATACATGCAATATGGTACTATTTATATATACTTTAAAAAACATATAAAAGAGTCATAGATTTCATTTATTGATGCATATATGTATTTAGAAAAGATATGAAAACATAAATTGCATATGCACCAAATCCATAAGAACAATTGCCTCTGGAGAGAGAATTGAGGTTTGGGATGGCATTACAATTTGATGTGTAGTATTTTTTTTTTTAAATCTTAAGCATAGGGACACCTGGCCAGTTCAGTCAGTTAAGCATCCAACTCTTGATTTCAGCTCAGGTCTTGATCTCAGGGTTGCATTGGGCTCTTCACTGGGCATGGAGCCTGCTTAAGAACCTCCCTCTCTCCTTCTAATGCTCATGCTTGCTCTGTCTCTAAAAAAGAAAAATTTGAAGCATATATGATAATTTATTATGAGTTTTGTAGGCTCATGGGTGCTGTTAATACACATATTTTTGCTTCACTGATCTTAAATCAACCAAAAAATAAATATGCAAACAAAAAAGTTTAATCACAAGATGTTCTTCACAATACTTGGTGAATTTTATTAACTCAATTTATCAAATATCATATACAACATTGAGAATGTCAAAGACAGCAAGACTTGGTTCATACTCCCAAGGAGTACACAATATCTAAAGAACACACACACAGACACACACACACACACACACACACACACACACTTATTAAGGTAAGTGTAAACTCTTATGGAAATACATGTAAAGGAGATACAAAGGAAGATTGCTAAGGAAGAGGGGCAAAAAAACAAAACAAAACAAAAACAACCCCCCCAAAAAAAACATACAGTGTAGATAGGACCTTTTAGATTGGCCATTAGGAAGAGTAGTTTTTATAGCAGGCAAAGGAAGAAATAGTATTCAGGAAGGTAGAACAGTGTGAATGAAAAGTCATAAAGAACAAAAACCTGAGGGTAGTTTTAATAACAATGCTTAGTATTGTGTTATTGGGCCCTATGGATTGTAGAGGTAAATAGCAGTAAATGGACCTATAAATTGGGGCTACTTCATAAAGAGTTTAGAATTCCTTATTAAGAAGTTTGATGTACAAGGGTACATTTCAGTAAAATAATATTGATGCTATGGAAGATAGATTGAATTGACATTAATCTGGAGGAAGGATTGCAAGAATCCAAATAATAGATACTCACCATACATTACTGGATGATCGAGAATATTTAGATAGACCCACTTCCAGGTCAGTCACTATAAATATAGCTTCAAAATTTCAGAGGTGAACTGAAAGTCAGAGGTGGAAAGATTAGTCTGCTCATGGCAACCCCAGCAAGAAGTCAACAGTGAGGCTCAAAATAACCAGAAAAGTAGAGCACAAAGTTGTTCTTCACCCAGTAGAGAAAGCTTTCTGTTGACTATTCCTCATTTATAATGAGTAAATAAAAAATATTTAATCCACACTCTCTAGGCAAAAAGTTTTATTTGTTTGTGAAGCAAAACCAGATTTCTTGAATGGTTCTACTGTAAACAGGAGCCCTTTGTAACTGCACCCTTAAGATTCTGGTGAACCTGCCAAAGGGTGGGTCACCTTGGCTGGAGTAGAAACAAGATTGGCTCCTCCACAGGAAAACTGAGGATTTGAAATAAACAATCAAGGACCCTGAGAGCACTTGTTGAGTGGTATTGGTACTTGTTGGAGTGACATTTTGGCTGAGACAGATTTTTTTTTTTTCTTCAGCCCCCGCCCTCCTCTCCCTCCCCACACTGTAGAAAGAGCACCGCTCTGGGTGTCAGAGGCCTTTGAGCTTGCCTTAGTTACATTTTTTTATCCCATGAATTATTTATAAACCTGCTTCGCCTTTCTGGGTTCCGGGGCCCTCATCTAGAAATAGATTTTACCTCTCTAATTGTAACTTGGTCTGGGAGCATGGAATATGATATCCACAGTACTTAATAGCTTGGTTTAACTTGCTGATTCAGTGTCCTTCTTCAAATCCCTTCCACTAATTCAAGCTAAGGGAGTGCAGTGTTTTTGAGGGATCTCAAAAACACTCCTATATGCCTTCTAGCCTTGGAGGGGAATGATGATCCAAATGCGGTCTCTGATCTTCACAGGATTTGGCAGAGGGCAGCCGGTCAAGGGTCCATTTAGACGAAGATGAGTGTAACTCAACTGATTCCAAAGGATCTGAGAACACGGCACCCGGTGACTCTCCCATCAGTCTATAGTGGACTCTCTGGCTTTTTCAGGCTTCCTGGAGAACTCCAGGGACAAGTTAGACGCTCAGCTGCCCCCGTTCTAACATCTGTTTGAACACATCTCTACAATAAGAATGTACACGCTACCTGCAAGCAATGGTTAGTAACGTCATCGTTAATCACAAAAACAGACCACTTTTCTGGTATTTTTATTTTGGGCTTCACCATTTAGAAAGAATTAAAAATAGAACGATTAAGCTACTTTTGTTGTTGTTGTATTAACTACTCATTTTCTAATAACATATGGGTAAATTGCTTGTTAATGCCTAATAAAAAAATGAGAAACAGAAAATGATTTGGGGACACCAATTATTAGAAATGGAAGTAGATTTATCTGCTTAATTCCCTCATTTAACTTATGTTTCCTCCATATCTTGGAGAGGTAGATGATTATCATGGACAGAAATGGAGCTAGAGTTGTTTTTAATTTCAGTCTGGTGATTTTTCTGTTCAGTAATACCTATGCCAACTAGAAATCTACAGACTATTTACACAGTAAAATAAGATTATTTTATATGTATTTCAGAGAAGACACCATAAAGGCATAAGTATCCATACATTTTTGATTTCTTGAATGCTAGAGTATGTGAGCAACTTGGTCTCTTGCATTTAGTCAAGAATATCTTTCCAATTTTTCTGCATTAAACATTAATGAGCAGATCCCTTCGAAATTTGGCATTGCTTCCTGAACTAGAATTAAAGAAAGTTTTCTCCTGAAATAACTGGAAACATAGCACGTGTTCTATTCATTGCTTCGTACGAAAGCCAGCCTCATAATTCCTTTTCTGATTTTGTCTGGACAGGTCCAAATTAGCTACTACATGACTAGCCTAGACAGTCTTTCATAATCAAAATTGGTTGGCAAACGGCAAAAACTTTGGCGAAAGATGTGTTTTCCTGTGCTCTTATAAATTGCTTAGTTTAGAGGGAAGTGAGAGTTAGACAATTGTTGTTTTTATAAAGAAGTGTCTTAGAATCATAAAGTGGTAGAGTGTATTAGAATAAAAATGCCTCTTTGGGGTCCATTTGGCCCTGTGTTTCTGCGGAAAGGACCAAGTTTTTGGTGTTTTCAACTCACTGCCCATTTGTCAAATACTGATACTCAGAAAAACAAAATCAAAATGAATTTCTGGAAACAGGGCCTACAAAATACAGGCACCACGTTTTATCATACTTCCAGAAGAAATGAAATCACTCTGCCAAAACGTTGTGCAATGTCTTTAAGCACTTGTTCTCAGTTTCTGTATTCATCACACAGCATTTTGACAGAGTAACAATGGCAATACCACTATCACCTTAAAGGCTATAGAGGGCAGAGTGTGCTCATCTTAGCCAGGCACCTCAGGCCTTGAACTACTTACTTCCAATTAGCTGTAGTTATTTAACAATTGTTCAAAGGCCTGTTTGGCCTCAAACCCTGTGTTCTTGTCACCATAAATTTCATAAAAACATATTTTCACATAACGGAGTTGATATGAAATAAATTCAAGTTACGTATCTTCTCTTAGTAATTTTGAACATGCCAGAGTCAATAGAATACTGGATGAAAAGTGATCCATTGGGAAAAGATAAGCTGGTGAACAGTAAAAAGCTCCTGAAGAGCTTAAAGAAGTCCACAAGTATGGAATAAAATTTTTTTCACAAAACTCTATTGGCTAATCTAGTTTTATTTATTTTTCAAGCCTTCTTGTTCTTGACACCTTCCTTCCCTACATAATAAAGGGTGAAATCAACTTTTCAGCAGATCAAGGCAGACTTACCAAAAAGCTAATGAACAAGGTAAACTTTCTGTAGACTCTTCTTGAGGCTTGGGAGGAGCCCTGGCCCTGTAACCCTATGGTCTTCCATTGCTATAAAGTTTCTAAACATTTTATTTTCTCTCCAATTCCTTCTGTTACATTTCCATTCAGGAAGTGTGTCCTTGGAGTTGTCACAGGGAATTTGAGTTGGGAGGGAACACATCTAATTTGGGTTCAGTGGAATATATTTATGTGGCATGCAATTACTTAAGTTAAAAGGATTCAAGTGATATAAACTATTAGCACTGAGCATACGCAGCACACAGATCTTGGCCTTTAATACCATCTCCACTGACAGGAATCAAGGATGCCAAAGTCATGGATGGACCAGTGTCGGAGCAGGTCAAAATGAGCTGGATGAACGATTTGTTAGTCCTGAGAGTAAAGTGCTAAAAAAAGTATAAAGTCATGTACAAGGACACATAAGAATGTGGGTTCAAGAAATTCATGAGTTCACATGCTGATAAATAAGTAAATGATTGGAGAAAAAGAGAGAAAGGCTGAAAAACAATAAAGCAAAAGGGATAAAATATTAACAATGAGGGAATTAGGGCATAGGTTATATGCAATTGTTCTTTTACAAGTTTCATTTTTGAAACTTCTCTGTAAATTTAGTTATTTCCAAATTCAAAGCTTTAAAGGAAAAAGTAGTCTAGTGATAATATTTTCCTAGGAATAATTTTCAGGCATACTCCTACAGCCATTGTGTCCATCCATCTCGCAATGGAGAATATAGATGCAGGACCAGAACTCATATTGTCATAAAAATAGGTCCTGTGACAGCCAGCAAATGGCCTAAAGGTAATGGAAAGCAAAACAAGGTTTGAAATGCATTGATTCAGAAGATAGTGTGGAGGAAATTCTTCTAGACATCAAACATGTAAACTATGACAGCCATTCAAGTTCTCATCAATACCTGAACAAAAGGAAACCTCTCCTTGCAGAAATAAACCTAATCTTAAAAAAAAGAAATATATCTAATATTATAGGATATGCAATTATAAACATCATCTTTCTTTAAAAATTCAGTTCAGAACTATGCAAAACATAATGTGCCATATAATATCTGGATATTGTAGAATAAATCTGTAGCACTACTACAATAGTGAGTACATCTGTGAGTGAATATTCATGTCACATATCCCAACATATGGAAGCATGTCTTAGCATTTCTGTTTCACTTTGACCTCACAAGTCTGGAGCTTCCAGATGAAATAGTATGCAAAATTGCCTTTGACCCAGTGAAATGGACTGAAGCAAAAAGTATTCCTGTGACAAATCCCCTGCATTTTTCCATCAATAAGTCAGTATATGCAATATAGTAATTATGCGATCATACAATTATGTAACCCAGTATAACACATCAGGCAATTTCCAAAGCATTTGAATTTTTAATATGTGTTCACATATCCAATACTGAGTTGTAAGGTTGAAAAACATTTCTTAGAACTCAATAAAGAAGACAAAGTTTGATCAATTATGCTAGAGAAATGATTGGATTCTGCTTCTGGCCAGTATAGTTACAAAGTTTAAATTTACTTTTCCTCCCTCTACCATACACACCTGAGATAAGGAAACATCTGTACAAAATGACACACAAAAAATATTGAAACAATTGTTTTCAACACACTGGACCTCAGGCAACAAGGAGCAGCAATCACTTAGGGAGAAGCAAATGAGCATTACTATTGCTCTGGCCTATGACACAGAAGGAGCCTTCAGACTCCATGACTGACAGACCCAACTGAAAGTCTGGGAAGATGTTGGCAGTACAGCCATGTTGCTGACAGCTATACGCAGAGAGAACTCCAGAAATCTGCAGTCTCCCTCAAGTATTCAGGAGAGTACAAATAAATGAATGGTTATGAGAAAATGGCTTGAGGCCAGGGAAACAACCACCTGAAAGGATTAACAATAATTGTACTTGAAGCTCACAGGAGGCAAGAAGAATGTATCTTTCTACACAGCCAGACTAGGAAAACTCCTAATTTATGGGGGCATTGGGTGGAATGCTCAGAAGACAGGTCTTGTCACAGTAGCAAGGTAAAATTAGCTCTAGAGTAAGTACTGCTCTACTCTCTTAGAAGAGCTTAAAAGCAAGACTCAAAAGGATCAGACTGCTTCCAAGTCACTTAGCATTCCATACCAAAGCTCAAGAATCTTTACATGAATACAAAACACTGAGCACTATATTCATTTCCTAGAGCTTCCATAACAAAGTGCCAAAATGTGTGGCTTAAAACAATATTGTCTTATAGTTCCGGAGGCTAGAAGTCTGAAATCAAATCAACAGGGTTGTGCTTTCTCTGAAGGTGATAGAGAAGAAATTATTCCATGACTCTTTCTTCAATTCTGGTAGTCTTGAGTGTTCTTTGGCTTGTAGATGCATCACTTCAATCTGTCTTCATATGGTGTTCTCCCTGTGTGTCTTCACATTGTCTTTCCTCTGTGCATTTTTGTCTCTGTGCTCAAATTTCTTCTTTTTAAAAGGACACCAGTCACATAACATTAGGGCTTACTCTGAAGACCTCATTTTAACTTGATTGCTTCTGTAAATATTTTTCTAATAAGGTCACATTCTAAGGTACTAAGGATTAGAACTTCAACATATCCTTTTTGGGGAAGACAAACTCATAACATGCACTCAATGGTGTAAAATTTACAATGTCTGGCATCCAGTTAAAAATTGCCTGGCATGCAAAACAAAACAAAGCAGGAATATGTGACCTGTAATGAAGAGAAAAATTCACCAGTCAATACCAACCCAGAAAAGAAACAGGTTTTAAAATTATTAAAAAGTGCATTGAAATAATTATAATTGTGTTTTATATGTTCAAAAGTTAGAGGAAATCCTGGTTATATTAGTTAGAGTCAAAGAAGATATTTTTTAAAAACTCAAATTGAATTTCTAATGATTAAAATATAGTGTCTGAGATTTAAAAATAATACATTGTGTAGATTAATGACAGATCAGATAAGGCAGAGTAAAATATTAGTGAACTTAAGGCTTAAGAATAGACACTATCAAAATAAAATGTAAAGGGGAAAAAAAAGTAAGAAAAAAAATTAAAAGGACACAGCATCAGTGGGCTGTAGGAGAATGTCAGGCTACTTAGTTGACATATAACTCAAAGCCCTAGAAGAGAAGAAAGGTAGGACAAACAAGAATATTTGCAGGGGTGCCTGCATGGTGCAGTCAGTTGGGCATCTGACTCTTGATTTTGGCTCAGGTCATGACCTCATGGTTTGTGAGATCAAGCCCTGAGTCAGGCTTTGTGCTGACAGTGTGGAGCCTGCTTGGGATTCTCTCTCTTCTCTCTCTGCCCCTCCCCTGCTCATCCTCACACTCTTTTTCTCTCTCCCAAAATAAATTTTAAGAAATATTTAAAAAAGAATATTTGCAAATATAACCAAAATTTTTCAAATTTGATGAAAACTATGAATTAACAAATTTAATAAGCTCAGTGTACTTCAAACATAAGAATCATGAAGACAGCTACACTGAGATACATAAAAATCAAACTGCACCAAACCAATAAAAAAAAGAGAATTTTCATAAAATACAGAGGAAAACGACAGTTTATGTACAGAGGAACAAAGAAGGATAACAGAAAATTTCTTGTAGGGAGCAATGCAAAAAGCACAACAATGATGTAGCATCTTGAATGTCTTCAAAAAAATTTTTTTATTATTATGTTTATTTTTTTTTAAAGTTTATTTATTTTTGAGACAGAGAGAGACAGAGCATGAACGGGGGAGGGTCAGAGAGAGGGAGACACAGAATCCGAAACAGGGTTCAGGCTCTGAGCTGTCAGCACAGAGCCCGACGCGGGGCTCAAACTCAAGGACTGCGAGATCATGACCTGAGCCGAAGTCGGCCACTCAACCGACCGAGCCACCCAGGTGCCCCTATGTTTATTTATTTTGAGAGAGAGAGAGAGACAGAGTACAAGTGAGGGAGGGGCAGAGAGGGAGGAAGACACAGAATCTGAAGGGAGGCAACAGGATCTGAGCTGTCAGCACAGAGCGGGGCTCGAACCCATGAGTGTGAGACCATGACCTGAGTCGAAGTCAGATGCTCAACCGACAGCCACCCAGATGCCCCACATCTTGAATGTATTTAGAGAAAAATGTCAACCTAAAATTTATGAAAGTATCTTTCAAAATGAAGACAAATTAAAGCTTTTTGAAACATATAAAATCCTAAGGAATTCATTGCTAGTAGACTTGAACAAGAAGTGGTAAAGTAAGTTCTTCAAGAAGACAAAAAAATGATACTAGATTAAAAGAGATGAATCAAGAAGCCTGGAAATCATAACTGTATGAGTTAAGTACATGTGATTTTGTGAAATTATTTCTTAATTTTAGTTAAAAGATAATTAGCTGTTTAAACAAAAACATCACCAATATAGGTTGGTGTTTATAATATGTATATAAGTAATGTGTATAGCAGCAATAACATAAATGCCAGGAGGGGAGAAATGAAAGTAATACTTTTATAAAGTTCTCACATATGAAATAGTATAACATCACTGAGAGGTGTAGATTGTGATGAGGTAAAGAAACTACTGTTATAACCAAAATTTTGTAGTTAATAAGACAACAAATGAGAGAAAATGGAATCATAACAAATAAAAGAAGGTAGAAAAATAAGGGGAAAGAAATAAAGAACAGATGAGAAAACAGGGAACAAAAAGCAAGATGGAAAAAAGCCTGAAAATATCAACAATCTGGTTAAATGTAAATAGTCTAAACACACCAATTAAAAGGCAAGATTTTCAAGTTGGATTAAAAAAAATACATGCCAGGGCGCCTGGGAGGCTCAGTCAGTTAAGCGTCCGACTTCGGCTAAGGTCATGATCTCACAGTTCATGAGTTTGAGCCCCGCATCGGGCTCTGTGCTGACAGCTTGGAGCCTGCTTCAAATTCTGTATCTCTCTCTCTCTCTGCTCCTCCCCCACTCCTCCTCTCTCTCTCTGCTCCCCCACTCTCTCTCTGCTCTGTCTCTCTTTCTCCTTCAAAAATAAATAAAAACATTAAAAAAATTTTTAAATAAAAAAAATACATGCCAATTATATGCTTCCAAAAAAAAAAAAAAAGCTTTTAAGTATAAAAACAGAGGTTATCTTTGACCTTGGCCCGAGCAACTTCTTACTAGACACATCACTGAAGGCAAGGAAATAAAAACAAACATGAAGTATTGGGACTTCATCAAGATGAAAAACTTCTGCACAGCAAAGGAAACGATCAACAAAACTAAAAGGCAGCCTACAGAATGGAAGAGGTATTTTCAAATTACATATCTGATAAAGTGTTAGTATCCAAAACGTATAAAGAACTTAACAAACTCAACAGCCAAAACACAAACAACTCAGTTAAAAAATGAGCAGAAGACATGAATAGACACTTTTCCAAAGAAGACATCCAGATGGCTAATAGACACATGAAAAGATGCTCAACATCACTCATCATTAGAGAAATACAAATCAAAATCACAATGAGATAACACCTTATGCCTGTTGGAATGACTAAAATTACAACACAAGAAACAGCAGGTGTTGGCGAGAAGGCAGAGAAAGGGGAACTCTTGCACTGCTCATGCAGCTTCTCTTGAGAATAGTAATGAGGTTCTTCAAAAAACTAAAAATAGTACAACGTTACAATCAAGCAATTGAACTGTTAGGTATTCGCCCGAAGGACACATAAACACAGATTCAAAGGGGTACATGCACCCCAATGTTTATAGTAGCATTATCAACAATAGCCAATCTATGGAGAAAGCCCAAATGTTCATCGACCGATGAATAGATAAAGAAGATGTGGTATATATATACAATGGAATATTACTCAGTGATCAAAAAGTGAAATCTTGCAATTTACAACAACATGGATGGAGCTACAACGTATTTTGCTAAATAAAATAAGTCAGTCAGAAAAAGACAAATATCATATGATTTCACTCATCTGTGGAATTTAAGAAACAAAACAGATGAATATATTGAAAAGGAGCGGGAAAGAGAAAAATAAACCACAAGAGATTTTTAATAGTAGATAACAAACTGAAAGTTGATGGAGAGAGAAATGGGTGGGACATGGGCTAGATGGGTGATGGGTATTAAGAAGGACACTTGTGATGAAAACTGGATGTTGTATGTAAGTGATGAATCACTTAATTCTACTTCTGAAACCAATATTTCACTGTATATTAGCTAAAATATAAATAATAATAATATTTTTTTAAAAAAAGGTTAAAAACAAAATGATAGAAAAATATGTAACAAGCTAATACCAAATCTGAAGAAAGTTGTAATGGCTATATCTATACCAGACAAAGTAGATTTCAGAACAGAGAATATTATCAGGAAAAATGAAGGCCATTTCACAATGATAAAGGATTGAACTAATCAAGAGGACATAACAATCTTATACATTTATGTACCTAATAACATAGCTTCAAAATGAAAGAAAAAAAAGATAGAAAGGTAAAGGGAAGTCAGCAAATTTACAGTTAGTTGAAGATTTTAATTTTAATTCCCCTCTTTCAATTAGCGATAGAATAGACACAAAGTGAGTAAACGTATATTAGACTTCAACAACAGTATCAACCAACTTGATCTAACTGACATTTGTTTTTGTTTTGTTTTGTTTATTTATTTTTGAGAGAGGGAGAGAGAGAGAGAAAGAGTACAAGCAGGGGAGAGGCAGAGAGAGAGAGGGGGACAGAGGATCCAAAGTGGGCTCTGCACTGACAGAAGTGAGCCTGATGCAGGGCTTAAACTCACAAACTGAGACCATGGCCTGAGTCAATGTCAGATGCTCAACCAACTGAGCCACCAAGGTGCCCCTGAAATGACATTTGTAGAATACTCTACTTAAAAAGGACAGAATGTGTTATGTGTTGTACACAAATATTTTCTAAGACAGACTATATTCTGGGTCATAAAACAAATATGAACAAATTTAAAAGGATGCAAGCCTTACAGCATATGTTAATATGGAATAAAATTAAACCTAATGTGGAATTAAATTAGATATGAAAGAGTTTTGAAAGATATCTGCAAAAGTCCTTCGTATTTGGAAACCAAATAATGCATTTCTAAATAGCCTGAGTCAAAGATTTCAAAAAGGAATTAGAAAGTATTTTGAATTGAATAAAAACAAAAACATCCTCAAATTTTACAAGATGTCACGAAAGCAATATTTAAAGGGAATTTTATAGCACTAAACACTCATGTTAGAAGGAAATATAAACATATAAGCTGGTGATGTTGTTAGAAAGCCTTGGACACATTACTACTAACAAAGATCATTCACCTTCACGCTCTACAATTAATGATAAGACCACATAGAAATGATCCAGGTGGTCTTAGTAAATGTTTAAACACCTGACTATAGGGGCACCTGTGTGGCTCAGTCGGTTAAGCGTCTGACTTCAGCTCAGGTCATGATCTCACGGTTTGTGAGTTCGAGTCCTGCATTGGGCTCTGTGCTAACAGCTCAGAGCCTAGAGCCTGCTTCAGATTCCGTGTCTCCTCCTATCTCTGCCCCTCCCATGCTCATGCTCTGTCTCTCTCTGTCTCTCAAATAAATAAACGTTAAAAAAAATAATAAAAAAAAAATAAAATAAACACATGACTGTTTCAGAACTTCCCCGTTACTGTCAGATACATTTTCTTCCTAAATGTTCTTTCTGAATCAGTGAGAGATTACGGTTTCGAAAAATTTAACGCAAAGAGTTCAAGTGGATTTAAGGCCACACACTCTGTGAGTAGTGACCAACATCTATGACTTTGGAATTATAACCCAGTGTTTTGTTCTTATCTTAGACACAAGAAGCTCTGTATTACTCTGAAGCACGTATATGGCCATGCCATTGCACAGATGGTGGACTGCAAATGGTAGGAACCTGGCCAATTTCCCCCTGGGAGTTCTAGTACCACTACTCCCTTCCTCTTTATTATCTCCAGGACACACACTGTAGGGGAGGACAATGTGTTTATTGAAGAGCTTAAGCGGGGACATGGCAAGGGACATTCACAACAGAGACTTTTTACAAGGTTTGGCCGAAAGACTCCAGCGCATTTTCCGTGTGATACTTTTTCACCGAAGATGTGGTTTGAGAATTTAATATCTCTCCGCAGTCTTGCTTGTTAAACCATTTTATTTTCTCTATTTGAAAGACTTGTGGAATTAAGTTGCAATGGCTTCTGGTGAAATACAGAGTAGAGAAAAACAAACCGCTCGAAGTGGGATACAGATTGGAGAAAAACACATTTTATTGTTTTAGTCAAGAATGCCATTGGCTGGAAGCAGATGACTTAAATGGATTGCTGTCTGCCAGACCACAGCATGTGGCAGACAAACAGAAAACAATGAGGTCATGCAGGAGTAACTCATTATCCCTAACACAATATCAGTTTTAATAGAAGCCTGATTGGTGCTTGGTGTGATGTTTAAAGGCACTGGACTAGAAATCAAGACATGTTGATTCTAGTCCTGGTTTTACTGGTAACCAGATGTATGATTTTAGTCAATTCCTCTTTTTTGGTCTCTGGTTTCACTGTTTATGAACAAATAATAAATGGATAAGTTTAGATAACACTTAGAGCTTTTCCATCTTGGCAATCAATCCATATTTATTTAGCACCAGTATGTACCAGGAACTTTATCATGTGCCGGGAATACATTAATAAACAAAATAAATTTGATTTCTCCCTTTATTTCAGCATGAAGAAAGAGCCAACAAATTGGTTTATAAGGCCTTCAAGGGGCCTGAAATATTCTCGAGGAGCGGGAAAGCCCCAGGACTTCTCTCACTGTGCTTCCAGGGGGCTGTATATTTGTATTCAAATTGAGATTTTACTCCCATTCCCCACTTTGTTTTCATTACTTATTGCTGGAACAAGAGCAATCCTCACTAGTCTCTTTGTCTCTACCCTCAGTCCATCCATATAGCCATGCAAAATGCTATTAGAAATTACTGTCAGTGTTCCAAGAAAATATTAATATTATTCTCCTTCTTAAAAAATATTGTTTTCCCAATGGCAAACATAAACATGAATAGGTTCCTTAAGATGAGATTCAAAGCCCTTCTCCTCTGGTCTGAAATTCTCTTTCTATTTTTGCCCATCATATACATCAGCCAAACTACTTATTTCAACAACCTCAGTCTGCGTCAGAATCTCGGTTACCAGTGTCAGCTTCTGTCACTACATCGGGAGCCCCAATGTGTATGCCAGTACTTGGTGGCACACTAGACACTCCATAAATATTTGTGGAAGTTATTGGATACCCTTTGGGTAGGATCTTGCCCTACTTGTTGTGTCTCTCACACTGTGAGCCTTAATAAATAACTGTTGATTGTTGCCTAACCTGTTCTAGGCAATGCTCTGTGAACTCCTAGCATCAGCTTCACTTGAGAGCTTGCTAGAAATAAAAATTCACGAGACATAGCCCAAGTATCTTTTAGTGTGCAGACTAGAGGATGTCCAGACTTCTCCAGAATTCTTATGCATGCTAAAGTTTGAGAAGCATGTCACTAAACCATTACCAGAAACTACTTTATAGACTCTGACTCACTTTTCATTTAATAAAAATGTGGTTATTTAACCAGTGCCAAAACACTTTGGCCAGGGGTTCCATAGGTTGATAACATCTAAAGACAAAGTCAGAGTAAAACCTGAGCATTGATGAAGTTGAGAGAAATGCCAAGAATTGCTTTTGAGCTGCTTTGTTCATCACAGCTCCAGTGTGGTCTTCAGCTCCACTCCCAATAAAAAAACACAAAAAATAAACATTTGCAAAGGTTCCATTATGTGATCAAATTCCCCTATACTGTGATATTGATACGTAGTCAGCAAGGGCTAGGGAGGTGTCAATCCTCCTAGATATGTTAATCCTACTAGATTTTATATATATATATATATATATATATATATATATAACCAGTATAGTTTTAATTTACTGAGATCTCCATGATAGCAGCCCTTTATTTTTTCAACTAATATTTGTTGAAGGCCTACTATGTGCGATTATGCTATTGTGGAGTCACACAAAGAATTAAAATGCAGTCTTTGGACTCAAATTGCTGATAGTGTAATAGGAGAAACAATGTGCAATTTTAAAACTATGCCATTTGTATTAACTAGGAGTAAACACCAGTTGTCAACCAGGCCAGCATATGAGCCCTAACTCGGCTAACAGGGTTTAGCAGGCTTTCTGAAGGAAATGGTATGTTGGCTGAGGCCAGAAGTACAAGAGTTATTCAGGCTAAAAGTGCAAAGAGAAGGAATGGAGTGGGGAATAGGATAAGAGGATATTCCAAGTAAAGGAAATTGCATTTCCATGAGCCAGGGAACAGGGCAGGACAGTAGCAAGGTGCTTGCATGGGACTCTAAGTTGTTCAGTCTGGAAGGAGCACAGAATACAAAAGGACTGAGGAAAGATAAAGGTGATGAGAGACAGGGACAAATCACAAAGGCCTCCTGAGCCATATTAAGGTGTCTGAAATTTATCCTAGAAAATGGGTGAACGAAATTAGGGTGAAGAGGAGGATAGGAGGTGGGTGTCAGCCAGAAAGAGCTGAAGAGGCTTAAAGCATCAAAATGGCCACAGTCTTATTTCTGTTAGTCTGGCTGGCCTGTGGATCACTGATTGGAATGGGACAAGGCTGGAGGCAGGAAGGGCCAACAGAAGCACTGTGTCCCGAACCAAATCCCAGAGGGGAATGAAGGAAGGATGGCTTCAAGGGGCTAAGTGCTGAGAAGTGGCAGGATTGATATAATATTGGCTGTAGGATGGGAAAAAAAAAGTCTAAGATGATACCTAAGTTGGGTCTTGGAACAACCTATGGGTGTGGGTTCACTGAGAGGAAATGTAAGAGATGCCGTGTGATGTGGGTGAGGAGTCAAAGAATGGGCAGCGGTGGGTGAAAGATATCAGTGATGGAGTTTTAGCTTCAATGTGGGGATTTGGTTTGAAGGCCAGGGGTCTGTTGCTCTTCAAAGGCATGCTGTGAGAGCACCAGCTCTGCTTGAATGTTCCACAGACATTTCTGTATGAACATGCTCCATTGCATAGCACAAGAGCCTGCAAGGCACAGTGGATTGAAGAGGAAGCATAGTCATAAAACAGCCCTTTGTCCCGTTATCCAGCTCAGTGAACCAAGGAAAGCTCTGAACACGAAGACTCTGCCCCTGAGTTGCTCTATAACCTCTGCATGTTTTTCTGAATTTGTGAAGTGGGAAAAATATTATGTTTTTTGTACAGCTTCTTTGTACAGCTTCCCTAAAGAATGTCCATTTAAAATATGCATAATACATTATACAGATTGAACATAACCATGAATGCATAACAACAGACTTGCAAAACATAAAAAAAGAAAAAATTCCTAATCTGTGAAACTCCTCACCCGTTTGGAACTTCTTTGAAGCCGCAAGTCCTGAGTTTTACAAACTGAGTGTTTCCTACCTTATCCCTCAGCATAAGCTCAGGGAGAATATAATATTTTTTCTTACATAATTAAAAGCAAGTAAAATGTTAACCTTAGAAGGAACTAGAAACGAAACACAGAGCACTTTTCATGTCCTGATGAGCATGTCTAAGCTTTTGGCCACCTGGTCCTCAGGACTACTCTGTTTAGGTGTTCTAATATCTCATTTCAATTTGAAAATAGTATTTTGAGGGGAAAAAACTTCCCAAGATTGGTATCAGAGAATTTGGACTTAAGCCCCTGATTTGATGTTTCCTAGCTGTTTAGCTGACCCTTGGGTAGGCCTCTGTGTCTGTTACAGCTCAATTACTTCATCCATTCTATGGAATGAAGATGGCACTTCTTGTTTTGCTTTCATCACTGGCATCACCAAACATTTATTTAGAAGGATTTACATAGGGCTTACGACAGACAGGGCAGTTTGCTAGGTTTGGTGAAGCAGAAGGAGTTTGTAGTATCGCTGTGGAGATCCTTGTTTAATTGGAAACATTACTAAATAACACTGCATTTACTATTCATTTCTGTAAACAACTGTAGAAGGGCAAAGAAGAGAAAATCGAACATCCTCGGTGAATCAAGGAAGGCTGCATAAAGGAGGTCATTTTCGAGCTACATCTTAAAGATCTGGTTGAGTAAATGGGTGGTTGAAGGCCTTTGTTTTCATTTGGAAACATCTTTCATTTCATCTTCATCATTTCATGTGATGAAGATACAGAGTCATGCTGGGGGATTGTGAGACATAATTATTACTATTAAGAGTCATTGCTATCTATAGGCAGAAGCAAAAATGAAGAAAAGATTCAAGGCTTAGGTAATCGTTTCCATCAACAACACCTACACTTTTACCTATCACTACCTTCTTTACCCAAACTATCCAGATATACCCTCGCAGTACCCCAGTGTGAGTGCTGCATTTGAACGTTGTGGTCAGAAATAAGGGCAAAGTTATTACCCAAAGAATATTACCCAAGGAATCTGAGAGCATTGAATTGGAAAGGTGGGTATGAGTCAAAGTCTGCAGAGTTCAACCAAGGACAAAGCCAAGGAATCCGAGTTCCCATGCCAGGTCCAAAGGGCAGGAGAGAGGTCACAAGATGGAAACGAAATCAAGGGTTAAGTGCAGAATGGAAAGTGGCCTAGCACCAGATCATGAAAGAAGAAAAGGTCCTGGAAACTACTATTGGAATATTGTACCTTTCTTTTATTGGTAATCGGGCACATGGAATAAATTGTAGATGGTCAGTTTTATTATTTTTCCTAATCCCGCTTTTGTATTTCCTCAATTCTGCTTCTTGCATTATTATATGATCTGTACTTGGTTTAAAAAGTTCTGGCTTTTATTCATTTTTTAAGTTTATTTCTTTATTTTGAGAGAGAGGCAGACAGAGAGGGAGAGAGAGAGAGAGAGAGGGAGAGAAAGAAAGAAAGAGAGAGGGTCCTAAGCAGGCTCTGTGCTGTCAGTGCAAATCCCAAGGCAGAGCTTGATCTCGCGAACCATGAGATGGTGATATGAGCCCAAATCAAGAGTGAGATGCTCAACCGACAGAGGGCTGAGCCACCCAGGTGCCCCACAAAAGTTCTGGCTTTTAAATTCACCTTGAAATTCCTATCTATATTTACTTTCATTCTACCCACCCCATAAATTCATTCTGCAGATAGTCTAATCCTGTCCCTTTTTATTTCTCATAAGTTAACTGTTAGAGATATTTATCCAATTTCCTTCAAATACCTACTAATGAAAGAAATTAAACCATTTTTTCTTGTCAGATTCTCCTCTTAATATTTGAGGTGCAGACTGAAAAATATAATACTCAGGATACGTGAAAACAGACACTTTCCCACTATTTGCAAAAGGGTGAGGAAAGATTTGTAAATATCTTATGAATGAAGTATGTGAATATCCACTGACCAAATAGTTTTATTCACAACATTGAGCAAAATTCTTCAGGCTAAAAATCCATTTATTTTCAAAGAAATGCACAATACAATAGTAAGATTCTGTTTATATTCTAGTAGAATGTTAAAATTTTTTTTTTAATTTTTTTTTCAACGTTTTTTATTTATTTTTGGGACAGAGAGAGACAGAGCATGAACGGGGGAGGGGCAGAGAGAGAGGGAGACACAGAATCGGAAACAGGCTCCAGGCTCCGAGCCATCAGCCCAGAGCCTGACGCGGGGCTCGAACTCACGGACCGCGAGATCGTGACCTGGCTGAAGTCGGACGCTTAACCGACTGCGCCACCCAGGCGCCCCAAAATTTAAAGAAAGATTTTTAATGTCCCATGTTGGCAAGACAGTGAGGAAATGGACATTCTCTAGGACTAGTGAGACTTTAAAATAGTCAAAGCTTCCTAGTAATCAGTTTGACTATGTACGTAAAACTCTAGTAAGTGTCTCATACATTTTGTCTCAGATTCACTTCCAGACATTTAGTTTCTAGATGGAAAATATTATGGCCCCATGTTCTGACTGTCCCAGGAACTCATTTCACAGTGAAGGAGGTGCAGCACGAAACGTACATCCCTGGAATGGAAAGGTCTTTTAAAGTTGATTTTAAATACTTTCTGAACTTTAGGCTCTTCCTCTCTCGCTCATTAGAAAGAGAATTCTAGGGGCGCCTGGGTGTTCAGTTGGTTGAGTGTCTGACTTCGTCTCAGGTCATGATCTCATGGTTTCATGGTTCATGGGTTTGAGCTCCGCATTGGGCTCTGTGCTGACAGCTCAGAGCTCGGAACCTGCTTCAGATTCTATGTCTCCCTCTCTGCCCCTCCCCTGCTTGCATGCTGTCTCTCTCTCTCAAAAATAAATAAACAAACAAAAATTTTTTTTTAAAAAAAGAAAGAATTCTAAATTCTAAACCGCACTTTGTGCAAAGACTATATGTTGGGCATATCTAACCCTGTGTTTGGCTTGTTATGTACTGTAAACCCTCAAATCATGCTCCTCTTTTTTTTAATTACTAAATTATATTTTTATTTGAGATTTAGCATACTTTTCAAAGGGGAATTTTCTTTTTGTTTTATTAGAAACTATAGGTGTTTACAATAAAATTTAGGTAGCTTAGAGCTTAAAAAACCAAGGTATTCCAAATACCAAAAAAACCCATATATACTATTAAAAAGTTCAAACAAAATTAATCATTTCCTGTTTTAATAACATTGTTTATTGAGTTCCCTTGTCTGCAACTTATATTTTATGTATTATATTTTGTATACTACCTCATATGCATAGAACTTTTTACAGATGTAACATTTTTTTTTTCCTTTCTCAAAACAAGCTTATGAATAAGGTTCTAGTTCTGTTCCATTTTACAGATGGTGAGACTAAGTCTCAGGTTGGTGAAGTGACCTGTGGAAGATTTTGGCTTATAGTTACCAGCTGGGCCTGAGAAGCATGTGTTCTGAGAAGCATCTGTTCAGGCTCTTTACACAACATAAGGTGCATTCCTGGTCTCTTGGAGACTTCCCAGAACCACCCTGGAACTTTTGGCAATGGCAATGTCTCCCTCTGTACTAGACATTTTTTCAAGTGTTTCGTTGTTGTTGTTGTTGATTCCCCAATGAGATCTTTTCTGTGTCTGAGACCAGTACATCCTGTGGCCTCTAGGTGTCCTCTCTCTGGGACTCTTGATTCCAGATCTTCCCCCCTTGCTCACCTCAGTGTCCTACGTTACATTGTTCAACTTCACCAAGGCCACTTCTTGGTCCCTGTAGCTCTGGTTGTTGTGACCCTCTCACCCCCCTACGCACACACAAGCTGCTTGGCTGGACATCTACATAGCACAGTTTGGAAAATCCCAAAACATTTCTAAATTTAGTCTACTATTTATATTTCTTTTTGCACCCTAGAAATGTTATTCATCTACTAGACAGTTTTCTGGAGCCCAATTTCAAATCAAGCATACTTGGAAATTGAAGAAATATTTACACTGCTTCTGAATCAGTTGTGAAAATGACAGCATATAAATATATTGTCATTTATAAAAGCTTTTAGATACTGCCAGATGCAATAAAGTTTCTCAGAGAATATTGGCTCTTGCTCTGGTGTCAAAGCAATAAAGAGTGATAATCTACATGGGATAGATCATCTATTAAATTTAGTAAGCCCTCTGATATTTAAGACCCACAACCAGACTGATTAAACTTGCTTTTTGGTCTTTTGCATCAAATCTCAAGGCTCCAGCTAATATGAATTATTTGTTTTTTCTCAAACATGACTTTGGGCCATGACTTTCCTTATGTTGATCCTTTGACCTGGAAGAATAATAGTCCAGTTATTAATAAAAGCCTACATTTGCAAAAGCATCTCCATATATATTATTTTATATGGCTTTTACAATAGCCCATTGCCATTTTACAAGTGAAAACCAGTGGAAATTCCAGAGGGAAATGCCTTACTGAATGTCTCACCCCTGGAATATTATAGATCTGAGATTTGAATCTAGGCTTCAAAGCTTCACTGTGCTGTACTGCTGCTCCTGCTGTAATTTAATTGAAATTCAAAGAAAGGTGCTTTCAATAAATACAACCACATATTTATGTTATGTATTAGCCAAATGCTATTAATGTCATTGGGCATAAAGATGAAAGAAAATAGAAGAATTTAGACTTATAAACAGCAAAAAAAAAAAAAAAATAGAGAGGGGCATCCTTCACACATTCAAATCTTCATTCCCCTCCTTTTTTTCTAATTCTTACTCATCATTAAGATTTTATCTTAAACATCACTTCCTGTAGGGAGCCTTTTCTGACCGCTCCCCCTTTGGAGACTAGAATAGATGATTTTGCCATGGGATCCTATGGCACTGTGATTTCTCGCCAAGGCAATTAATACAGTTTAGCATCTCTTGTTTAGTTTTTTTATCTTTGCTGTTAGAACAAAAGCTCCATAGGAGGAAAAGACTATATGTTTCCATTACCCTAGTGTATACCAGAACCATACATATCCCCTGGAACATGGTGGCCATTTGTATTTGATGAAAAAAAGAAAGAAGAGAGAGAGGAAGGAGAGAAAGGGGTCATAAAAAGCCCTTAGATTCTGGAGTTAGACCAAACTAAGCCATTGTGCGTTTTTTACTTTGCGTAGTTACTCGACTTCTCTCAATCACAGTGTCTCATCAGTAAAAGGGTCCCTCTAGAGAGAATAACAGCTATTTATAAGAGATCTTATGAAGTTCCTGGAACATAAACAAATGAAAAAAAATTTTTTTAATCAAATCACGCAACATGTTCTGAAAGTTACATTGTGACTAGAGAACCTCTGCTTTCAGTCTTTTGGTGGCAGTTCGTCTGATGACTCTATCCGCGTTCTAACCATGAAGAGAGAGCCCTTAGATATTTCAAAATCAACATCACAAACTTGAATTTGTTGTGTTTCCTCTCAAGACTTCTCTTCCCCCTTTATTCCCTTATTCTAGTTAAAGGCTTCCCTATCCACACAGAAGACAAAACCAAAGCCAAAACTCTTGTCTCCTACCCTCACCCCCTCCCATTGTTTTTCTTGGTCTATGTAGTGCTTCTCAGGTCGGTGTAATTTTGTCTTTCAGGGGACATTTGGTGATGTCTGGAGACATTTTTGGTTGTCACATTAGTAAGAAGGTGGTGGTATCTAGTGACCGAGGCCAAGGATGCTGCTAAACATTCTACAATACATAGTACAACCACCCCCCCCACACACACACACACAGCAAATAATTATTCGACTGAAAATCTCAACAGTGCTAAGGTTGAAAAAATTTGTGTACAGTGAGGGGTTAGTAGATTTGCAAAACTGACATTCTAATTGTTGGTCTTTGAAACTCCTGGCAGTACTGTGCAATTTGCTGGTGGGAAAAGGGGCTGGCTTCCTCTAGAAAGTGCTGTAATTGTCCCAGATTTCAGTAGAATTGTGGCAAGTTTTCAGATGTAATCCAAGGTTGACTGTTCTGGAAGGAGTTATATAGATTCTCTAGATTGTCTCCACAACAGCAATCTCACAGTGTCTTCCAGGGAACCCTGGAAGCCCCGGAGACATTTCAGCCCCGGAGTATTCAAGATTAAAACCATTTTTATGATAATATTAAGGTACTACTTGCCTTTTTTCACTCGTTACTTTATGGGAATACAGTAAAGTTCTCTGGAGTCTACATGATGTACAATACTGCCACATATTAAATTCACAAGCAAGTATCCAGTACAAGAATCCAGCTGCTTTCTATTAAAGCAGACATTAAAGAGTTTTGCAAAAATGTATAACAATGCTACTTTACTCACAAGTCTTTGTTTTTTTAAAAAAATGTGCTTACTTTTTCATTAAAATGTGTTATTTATGTTAACATAGAGTAAATTGTTATTTCAAACTAATAAATAATTTCAAAAATACTCAGTTTTTCATTTGTAATATAGGAAATATCAATAGATAAAACCATAGAGACAAAAGTACTTTGGGATCCATAATATTTTAAGAGCGTAAAGGAGTCAACAGACCAAAAGATTGAGAATTGTCATTGTAGTACATTATTTCTCATACTCACATTTGTGTATTAAATGTATGCATATACATTATATGTTAAAAGATATACTCTGGGTAAGTAGATGTGATGGTTAATTTTATGTGTCAACTTGATGGGGCCCAGTAGTGGACAGGCATCTGGTCAAATACCCAATAATTCTGGCTGTATCTGTGAGGTTTTTCCAGATGTGATTAGCATTTGAATTCCTAGACTAGGCAAATCAGAGTGCCCTCCTTAATGTGAGTGGCCCTTATCCAATCACTTGAAAGTCTGAATAGAACAAAAAGGCTGACGCTCCCTAGAGTAAGGGTGAACTCTTCCAGTCTTGACTGCCTTGAGCTGGGACATTGGTTTTTCCCGCCTTTTAACTCAGGGAAACATTTGTTCTTCCAAGCCTCAGCTTGTTGGCTTTTAGACTAGAACTGCTCCATTGGGTAAGTGTCAGACTTCAGCTCAGATCATATCTCATGGTTCATGAGTTCAAGCCCTGTGTCGGGCTCTGTGTTGACAGGTCAGAGCCTGAAGTCAGCGTCAGATTCTGTCTCCCTCTCTGTCTGTCCCTCCCCTGTTGATGCCCTGTCTCTTTCTCTCTCTCTCTCTCTAAAATAAATAAATATTAAAAAAGAATTTTAAAAATATGCAAAAACAAACAAACAAAAAAAAAACAAAAAAAAAAAACAAAAACAAAAAAACTGCACCGTTAGCTCTCTTGGTTCTCAGGCCTTTCGATTCATACTGGAACTATACCATTGACTCTCCTAGGTCTCCAGTTGGCTCACTGCATGTCTTGGAATCTGTCAGCCTCCAAAGTCACATGAGCTAATTGCTTATAAATGAATCTATTTATCTGTATATTTCTCCTGTTGGTTCTGCTTCTCTGGCTAACTGTAATATAGTAGGTCAGGGTGGGGTCTGAGATTCTGCATCCTAACATCCTTCTAGATGATTCTAATGCTACTGGTCCATGGACCACACTTCTAGTGGCAAGGGTCAAAGCATCAGCATCACCTGGGAATTTATTAGAAATATAGAATCCCAGACACTGCCTCAGATCTATAGAATCAGAATCATCATTTGAACAAGATTCCCAGGTGATTCATTTGCACATTCATATTTAAGAGAGACTGCTCTAGTATAGTATTTCTCGACCCTGACCACATAGTACAATCACTTGAATAGCTTAAAAAAAAAAAAAATGCCTGTACTCCACCCTGCTTAAATCAGACCAATTAAATCAAAATCTCAGTGAATACACCCTGAATCCATCTGTTTTAAAAGTTACATGGAAAGGCACCTGGGTGGCTCAGTCAGTTGAGCGTTCATTTCTTGATTTTGGCTCAGGTCATGATCTCAAGGTTCCCGAGTTTGAACCCCATGTCAGGTTCTGCGCTGACAATGTGGAGTCTCCTTAGGATTCTCTCTGCCTCCCTGCCCCTCCTCCACCTGCACTCTCTTTCTAAAATAAATAAATAAACTTTCAAAAAATAAAAGCTACATAGTTAACATTAATATGCAATGATGAATGAAAGCCATTGGTCTAGAGAAAAGACTGAAGATCAACAATTGCAATTGTCTTTGAGTCTTTTAATACAATTTAATAATTAATTATCTATCGATAATAATTAATAATTGATTAATTATTAATACTAATTAATAAAAATTAATTGTTGTGAGAGCAAAAGATGTAAATTTACTACCTAACCTTTCTGAATATGGAGTCGATAGCTAATCAAGCAGCCAAATGCTTGAATAAGACACCAAAAGAAACCATGGTACTTCTGTCTGTCAGAAGAGACTATACAACTTCTTGTGTGTTTGAGATCTCTTCTGAGAATGGAGATTTAGCTTTGAGGGTTTACTGAGTATTCTAGGTCTAGGGTTGAATCGTTATGACTTGTACGGTCGAAGGAGATTCACAGAGCCAGAAGTGATCTTCCAGAACTGGATGTAGCCTAGATTATCTAGATTCATTTATACATGGGGAAATCGAGGCTCAGAGAGGGCAATTCACTCACCATAGGAGGTAGTACAGTATAGTGGAGACAAAAGACGGGAGTTCGCCTCAAAGCTCTTACCCCTTCTCTCTGGAGACATCCTCTGAAAAACAAGCCATACACTACAGCCAGCACTGTCAGAAGTCTAGAAGTACAGTGACCAGAATGCTTCCAATGAAATTTTGCTCACTGATTACTACCTATTTTATATATATTATTATATATATATATTTTTTTTCCATCATTCAACAACTGTTTCTTACGCCTCTGCCAAGTGGTGTCAGGAACTCAGTAGACCTCATTAAAAGCAGTGATTTTGTCATACTACAATCATTGGTAGAATAGCCAAGCCAGCAGTCCTGATTTCCACCTCAGTATTTACTTAATGGCATGTCATACTGACCTCCTTGGCAGATGCCGATGGCTGAAAAACTGAACTATTCACCCAGCTGGGAAAGTGGGCCTGAGACCTTGATTCTGGACCCACAACACTGTTCTCTCTGCAAACAGACTGGGGCCTTAAGAGCAGGCACTGACATTGGAAATCACTAACCACTAAAACCTCCTCCCAGCTTTTCCTCCATTCTCTGAAAATAGTACTTAAAGAGAGAGAGAAATAAAGGAAACAAAAGAAAAGGCACACTGTTTGATGTACTGTATGTTGGAGGGTTCTGGAAAAATTTATAATGTGTTCTGAGCTCAGAGACAAAATTTTCCAAAAGGACATTTATACTATTTTCTTCCAAGAGTCTGCATCCTGTTATACTCTGGAAGAAGTGACCTCATGGTGTTTGTATTTGTCTCTCTCACAAAACCTCTTTTATAGTATTAATGCATGTGCAGATCTTAGGATACGTAATACATGAGGCTCTGAGTTGGGCAGGTCATTCAAAGAACAGGCTGTTGCTTTTATAATGGCGTCATCTTGTTTTATAGTGGCAGAGAGGCTGGGAGGAGGAGAATTGGATAGGAGGAAGTTCTATGCCAAGTTACTTGGAAAATATATGCCACAGCAATCGAAGGAACCTAATAAAAGTGAGAGAATATTAACTAGTGATACATGTTATTAGTCTCAGAGGAACTGACAGTAATCACTATAATCCCTTACAGACTATTAGAATTATAAGGTGATTGCTTGCACATTACTTCATTTGTATAATACTTTACAGCTTATAAAAGTACTTCCTCATAGATCATCTTCATTGTTTCTTCCAACATCCATGTGAGATATGCAGCACCGCTATTATCCCAAATTTGTAGGTAAGAAAACTGAGGCTTTGCAAGAAATACAAATGGATAAATTCTTTTACATAGGATTTCACAACATCAAAAGCCCTTTTACAGACACGAATCCAATCGAATTCCACAAGTATCTGTAGCAAATAAAATCATTATTAATCCCATTTTGCATCTAAGGACACCAAGAGACAGAGTAAATGGCTTAACCCAGATTTCACAGTAATTTAAGTGGCAGAGTGAGAAGCTAGATCCAAAATGACTCCTTAAAAAGTGCTCTTTCCACTATGTAAAACTGCCTTTTTACATATAGACCATGGGCTTTTGGAGTCAGCCAGACCTGTGTATAAATCTTGGCTCTTACACAGGCAAACTGTAAGATGAAGTCTGAGAAACCACTTAACCTCTCAAAGCACAGCTTTCTAATCAACAAACTAGGGAAAGTAATCCCCACCTTGTGGAATTACTGTGAGGAAAAAAATGACCTCATATTTGTAAAATGTTTAGCATAGTGCTTGACACACAGAAAGGGCTGTTACTGCAATAAATTTTAATCTCTGGCCCCCACTGCCGCACAAGCCCAATGCTCCCCCAACTTTAGTCCCACTGGTGCGGCTCAAAAGCTTTGGAAAATGTTATTTTTCCCAACTGAAGCTGGGGACTCCTCTTGGAGCAGTGCAAGAAGATTCGCACTAGTCTCTGGAACAGAAGTCAAGATTTGAAGAGCTAATGCTTTCATCTTCCTCCTTTTGCGGCTCCTAGAACTCCTGCAACCCCCCCCCTCCCATTTCCAGCCCCTGTTCTCAGATAAAGTGAGAACCACATTCAGAAGGAAAACAAACTGGAGCTCTGTCTGAACATCTGGTTAACATTCCAGAGCCCAGGACCCCACACTAAGAGGACCCTGATCCCTCCACCCCCCGCCCGCCTCTCTCTCTCTCTCTCTCTCTCTCTCTCTCGGGCGTCTCGTCAACCTCAGCTGTCTCTGCTGCACCTCCAGGAAATCAAGCACCTGAAACTCAAGGCAGGTTTGAGGCAAAGCAGTGCTTACAGCCAGGGAATAATGAAGACTTGTAGAAATCAGCCCTGACCACTTGTTTGATAAACACATGGCTAATTCTCATGGGAAATGGATATTTCTCAAAGCTTTTCCCTCTTCTGGAAACTCGGCACTATATTAAGGTGGAGTGACCAGTATGACCGCCCCGGCCTGGCTTTACAGCCTCACGTGCATCTTGCACCCACTCGTCCTGCACTGTGTTCAGGTCTCCAAACACACCTCGCCGATCGCTTTTAGTGCCTTTGCACAAGTTGTTCTTTTTACCGAGACTTCGCACCCATTGCCTGAACTGTTGTTGCAAGGTGAGTTGCTATGTTTCACAAAGTTGTAGCTCAAGGAACTCTTCTTTGAAGAAATGCCTCCTGGTGGCCTCTGTCCCTGAGGAGCTGTCTGGGGTGAAGTTGGTGATTTTATCTTTCTCCAACCATCTTCATTACCACCTAAGCCCTCTATATATGCTTAACGTTCACACGCCTATTTCCTTCATAAATCTCTGAGCTCACTGGGGTAAGTTCTTCTGTTGACCCATGAAGCCCAGCGCTGGACATATGGTAGGCATTTAATGACTTTTTTGAAAG
This sequence comes from Panthera uncia, assembly GCF_023721935.1. Taxonomy (NCBI): domain Eukaryota; kingdom Metazoa; phylum Chordata; class Mammalia; order Carnivora; family Felidae; genus Panthera; species Panthera uncia. The sequence goes on along the minus strand of NC_064810.1, from coordinate 76,020,813 downwards.
CCAGTATGGGAGTTTTTGAATCTTAATCATTTTTACATGCTGGATACCTTCGGCTACCTTGAACTCCAGGACTATTGTGATTTTTTTTTTTTTTTGTCATCACTCATAGTTGATGACAGTGTTAAATTTTATTAAAGATTAGTTTGAAAATGATTACTTTTTTCCCATCCAGGTTGATGGACGTTTTGAATTCTATCTCACATCCTTGACAACTCCTAGAAAAATGTGGAGTATTGAGAATCAGACTGAGAATCAAATTATCAACATCTCTCTAGGGAGAGTAAATGTGATCTTTTTGAGATTCTGTTTCAGATTGGTGTAATGCTTAGCTGTGTGTGAGGTGGCATGAGAGAAACAGACAATACCTACGATGGCATCTGACACATGGCCACTGCTCAATAAATGCTGAATGTTTTGAGTTGATTGACACTTCACGGGACAATGAGAGAAGCCCCAAACACACTGCATTTGAATCTTACCCTGCCTCTCACGTGATTGGGCCTCTTTACATGTCCATTTACTCATCTGGAATATGGAACCAATAATACCTTTTTGTGAAGCCTTTCACAAAAGGCTTGATGAAGCCTTTTTGTGACAAGGGATACAACAGGAGATATGGTTGCAGGGGCCTGAAAAATAAGAAATGCTCAATAAATGATAGATTGAGGGGCGCCTGGGTGGCTCCGTCAGTTAAGCATCTGACTTCAGCTCAGGTCATGATCTCACAGTCCGTGAGTTGGAGCGCCGCATCGGGCTCTGTGCTGACAGCTCGGAGCCTGGAGCCTGTTTCAGATTCTGTGTCTCCCTCTCTCTCTGCTCCTCCCCCACTCATTCTCTGTCTCTGTCTGTCTCAAAAATAAATAAAAACATTAAAAATTTTTTTTTAAATAATAAACTATAGATTGAATAAATGATTGACATTTGAAAATATAATTAATTCTGCTTTTTTAGATCCAATTTCAGTTCCTAATGAGGTTAAAAATTCTCAAAATGATGGTACTGATTTTATCGACTTATTCAAAATCAGTTAAAGGTAATAATTTATTGATTTTTTAAACAGAAAAGTTAAAACTTAAAGATGATGTGAACTATACTTTTTGTTTACAGACACCTTTATTTGGGGTGCCTGGGTGGCTCAGTCGGTTAAGCGCCCAACTTCGGCTCAGGTCATGATCTTGCAGTTCGTGAGTTTAAGCCCGCGTCGGGTTCTGTGCTGACAGCTCCGAGCCTGGAGCTTGCTTCAGATTCCGTGTCTCCCTCTCTCTCTTCCCCTACCCTGTTCATGCTCTCTCTCTCTCAAAAATAAATAAACATTAAAACAATTTTACAGACACCTTTTTTATAGATGTCAACATTTTTTTGAAAATCTGAAGAAGGGAAATGGTTACATAAGCAAAACATATTTCAATTGACACATCAATGCAATTCTAAGAAGATAATGTTTTAAAGATTTTTTTTAATGTTTATTTATTTTTGAGAGAGAGAGACAGAGCACAAATGGGGGAGGAGCAGAGAGAGAGAGAGAGGGAATCCGAAGCAGGCTCCAGGCTCTGATGACCTGTCAGCACAGAGCCCCAAGCAGGGCTCGAACTCACAAACTGTGAGAACATGACCTGAGCTGAAGTCGGATGCTCAACCGACTGAACCACCCAGGCGCTCCTAAGAAGATAAATTTTGAATAATTTTATTAAATAATTACTTATTTCTTAGAAACTATTTTTATAAATAAAGACATATTTTCATCTGTAATATAGGAACATATTGTTAAAATACTGGACATAAATACAAGTAAATCAGAAAGAGTTGGAAAAACAGCTAACGAAATATCTAAGTACTTAACAAATGTAAGAACTAAAGATTTATTGAACACAGGTGCCAGCCACATATGGAGAAGTCCTTTGACTAACTGCTCACTATTGCATTTCCTCATAGCTTCCCATCACTTCTCCAGAGTCTCAAAGGCCATGGTGGATGGCATATGTGCACGTGAGCTGGCCACCCCAGAGAGCTCTGCCTAAGTTTCTAGCTGATGTTTTACATGAGAATAAAACATTAACAGATGCTGTGTCTTAATGTTGCCTGCTGTCTCACTGGCTTTTCTGGTGGGTCCCTCTTGGCCGATGATCATCTGACGCCAATCCTGGAAAGCTGCCTGGGAAAGGGAAGGAGGTGGACATGGGTGGCTCAGTCAATTGAGTGTCCAAATTCGGCTCAGGTCATGAACTCATGGTTCGTGGGTTTGAACCCCGTTTGGGGCTTTGTGCTGACAGCTCAGAGACTTAAGCCTGCTTCGGATTCTGTGCCTCCCTCTCTCTCCTCCCTGCTCACACTCTGACTCTCTCTGTCTCTCAAAAATGAATAAATGTTAAAATAAATAAATAAATACAGGGAAGGAGGGGGAAATGAAAGACAGTGAGAGAGAGAAAGAAGAGATTGTGTTGTGTGCTACTGGGAATTAAGATATCTGAATGCAGTTTCACTAAAGCCATTAACTTACTGAGGGAATTTGGGAAAGATATATCTCCACCTCTCTGTGCCTTCCTTTCCTCATCTATAAAAGGAAGTAATAAGATTAGATGGCCTAAAATCTTTTCTAGGGCTAGCTGTGGTATTCAGGGCTTAAATTGCAGTCTTTAATTACAATTGATCCTATGCATTTATAGCCTTACCAAAACAATAAAACCTCTATTAATAAGACCAACATGGCCATTTGAGTAGGTAAGTTTTATCATTCCATCAATAAAAGGGGGAGGAAACTAACGATACGTTTACTATCTATCATGCACTTTCATACATTTCTCCTTGCACATGATGCTAGTCCTGTAAGCTAGTCCTCCATTTTAGGAAGAGTAAAATTAAGTCCTAGAGATTACTAGCTTAACTACTATCAGTATATTATTTAGCAAGTTCAGAATGTGACTGCTTCTATTTATTTACGCATTCCTTCAATAAATACAGTTGAGCAACGTGCTCGGTACTGGATTAGATGTAGGGGTGTCATAGTGAACAAAGTGTCTCCAAACATCTTATCTCTTTTTCTGCTACACTGAAGGCATATTCTTTCCAGAATATATTGAGAATTTCAAGGAGCCAGATCATTTAAATTTTTCAAAATACATCAAATATTTGGGGGAAGACCTCAAAGTCATTTGAGAGTAGCTTTCCAATATTTAGGCTCTGATTCTTATTTTACATTTAAAACATGAACTTCATAGGTGCACCTGGGTGGCTCAGTCAGTTAAGTGTCTGACTTTGCCTGAGGTCATGATCTCACTATTTGTGAGTTCGAGCCCCACATTGGGTTCTGTGCTGACTATCAGAGCCTGGAGCCTGCTTCAAATTGTGTTTTCCTTTCTCTTTTCCCCTCCCTGCCCATGCTCATGCTCTGTCTCTCTCTCTGTCTCTGTCTCTCTCTCTCTCAAAAATAAATAAACATTAAATTGTTTTAAACATGAAGTTCATAATGAGGAAAAATGTATTTTATTAGTCTCGTCTCTATAAACACAAAGCATACATATATTTCTCTTTTTTTTAAGGTAGTGACACTAATACCTCACAATTTTCACTACAAAATTGTAGAGTATTAACAGCACTTTTAGAAAATATTAATTCTCCAATATAAAAGGCAAATATAAGTACTTGAGGAACATACTATTAAAAGATTAGTTAAATATAATGAATAATTAGAGAATAATAAGATAAAAAAGATTTCTCACAGGCATCCCTTATTACCGAGTGCATTCCACGTAGCAGACATTAAGCTAGGTACTATGCAGGATCAAACACTCAAAAGAATTCAGCTTTTAAAAAAAGGGGGAATTCAGATCATACCAAAGTGAATGAAAGATTCTGCTGAGTTTTTTCAGGATTGCTGCTGCTGCTATCTCTACTACTACCAGCAAAAACAATAATTCACCTTTACTGTGTTCTCACTTTTTGCCAAACACAGTGTTAAAGAGCTTTGAAAGCATCACATTAGTCTTCTCAATGCCTTTGTGACATGGGAACCATTCCTAGTGCCTAGATAAGGAAGACAAAGAATTAGGGATGCTAAGTAACTTGCATAAAGACATGAGGAGAAAAAGTGGTAAAGCTGATATTCAAAGGCAGATTCTTTTAAGTCCAAAGATAATGCTATTAACATCTATTCTAATAGTCATTTTAAGATCTCAAGCCTAAGTAATTACCAGAGAGATGAAACCGTTAATACCGTAAAACTCAAGGAGCGCCTGAGTGGCTCAGTTGGCTGAGTGTCTGGCTGTTGATTTTGGCTCAGGTCACGATCTCCTGGTGGTTCCTGGGTTTGGGCCTTGCATCTGGCTCTGTGCTGGCAGTGCGGAGCCTGCTTGTGATCCTTTCTCTCTCTCTCTCTTTCTCTCTCTGCCACTTTCACACACTCTCTCAGAATAAATAAATACACTTAAAAAATTTAAAAATACCGTAAAAATCAAGATATTCATTGGGACAAATACAATGAGTTAAGATTCAAACGTGTTCACTTTTCAGTGCCAGTAAGACATATAAGTGAATGTGAATGTCCAATGGGATTAGAGCACGCGTAGGTTTTAAACCTGCCCTTGCAAACAAGCCAGGCAAAGAGATAGCAGATGCTTAGAGGACAGCCTGCAGCCTGCTGATTATGGCAAAAGAGTGGAAGGAACCTGATGCCTGAGCACCTATGGACAGGCTGGGACTTTAGAAAGACTTTAGAAAGACTTTAGAAAGACTTCTAGGTAGATTTCATGGTTCCATGCACCTGGAGATATAGTACAGGAGTTTAATATTTGTGCAAAGACTGAGGGTCTAGACACGAAGTGACCTGTTAAATTTCAGAAGGGGTAGCCTTGGGTTTCTCTATTATATTAGGTAAGGTAAAGTCTGAGAGATTCTAGTAGGATTTTTTTTCTTCTTCAAACTTCAAACTTTCTACTTCAAACTCCAAAAAAACAAAAGGATTTTTTTGGACTGTGACTCACAGTAAAAAATACATTTTAATCACAATCCAGTACTCACGTTCCTATAGATGCACATACTTAGCTAACACAAATATCTGATAGAAGGAATATTTTCATTTACTATGTCATTATGTTTTGATAGTTTTCTTTTTTGTTTTTGTTTAAAATTTTTATTGGCTTTTATTTATTTTTTGAGGGAGAAATAGAGAGAGAGTGAGCTGGGGAGGGACAGAGAGAGGGAGACACAGAATCTGAAGCAGGCTCCAGGCTCTGATCTATTAGCGTGAGCCACCCAGGTCCCCATTATTTTTCTATTATATTTCATTTTTTATATTGCTAGATGCAATTAACTACATTAATTTCCCGACCCACTAATGGGCCACAACCTGCTGTTTGAAAAATATTTGCCAAGAGGTCACTGAGGGAAGGTAAGTACTAGCAACCTATCTTCCTTAGCCTATGAGACATGCTGGTCCATTATTAAGAATCTGAGACCTGAGAGGCGCCTGAGTAGCTCAGTCGGTTGAGCATCTGACTTTGGCTCAGGTCCTGATCTCACCGTTGGTGGGTTCGAGCCCTGCATCGGGCTCTGTGCTGACAGCTCAGAGCCTGGAGCCTGCTTCAAATTCTATGTCTCCCTCTCTCTCTGCCCCTCTCCCGCTTGTGCGCTCTTGCTCTCTCTCTCTCTCAAAAATAAACATTAAAAAAAAGGATAGGAGACCTGAGGAAGAAAGCGAGTTCAGAGTCAAGAATGCAGTTTGGGGGTTTTGGGCACAGGGTGATGGTTGAAACAATTTGGTAGTTATCTGGAGGGAGAAAAAATTGAATTAAGGAGAAAGTAAAAAATTGACCTGTATAGAATACCCACAGTTCTGCACTGGATGCAGAAAGCTGAATGAAAGACCAAAAAAAACACAATGTTGATTTGAGGACTTTAATAAAGTATAATTTATGGCAATTGTTTGGAATCAGGGATTATTGATCTATTTTATGTTGTTTTTTTAAATAACTCACCAGTGTATGCTGGTGCACTGTGGGCTAAAAATAATTTATTCTCATTGGGGTCGTGAATCAAGTTTCTTGTCAGAAAAGGTTTATAAGAGTACAGGAAAGACGGTTTGTTCTGCCATCTAGTGGACTGTTTTATTACACTGTCAGCTATAAATTGACAAGTACTGGATTGGAAAACCCAAAACATTTTAGCAAACACACTTTTTTTTTTTTTTTTTTTTTTTTTTTTTTTTTTTTTTTTTTTTGAGATAGAGTGTGGGTTGGGGAGAAGGAGAGGGCAAGAGAATCTTAGGCAGGCTCCACACTCAGCACAGAGCCCAACAAGGGCTCTTTCTCACAACCATGAGATCATGACCTGAGCCAAAATCAAGACTTGGATGCCTAACTGACTGAGACACCCAGGCACCCCATAAAGACACATTTTAATTACTTAGAATGCTATGTAATTGTATTGACTGAAAGCGAGTCAATAGGGCTACGAATATGAAAATCCGAGGTAGACTCTTAATGTTGAGATTGGCCACCTTTTCAAAATATTCCTTCTCACAAAATTCTAGGAAAAACCATACATTAACTAGGAATAAGCCTAACATAAAATGAGTAAGACTTTCATTAAGATAATTCTAGAACCCTATCAAGGAATACAGAAGAATGGAAAAGTATCTTGTGCTTATTGAAGGAAGATTCATTATTAGAAACATGCACACTTTTTTCAGATTAGGTATAAGTCAAATAAAATCCCAGGAAAATCCACCCATTGGTTTTAATGTTTAAATGAAAGGGAAAATGTGAAACAATAACCTCCCAAAAGATAAGATAAAAAACTTGTTTAAAATGTAAAAAAGTATCATAAAATAATAGTTACTAAAATATGTAAAATTATGCAGAAAGAGACATATAGGCCAATTGAATAGGACACAGAGTCCAGAAACAGAATTATGAAAATATTGAAATTAAGCTGATGATTAAAATGACATTTCAAATTGGTGGGAAAAAAGAGCAAGTATTCAATGAATGGTGTTGCCAAAATGTGTTAAGCATTTGGAAAAAAATAGTTATTTTCAAGCCACATATCAGTATAAATTCCTTATGGCTTAGAGAGGTAAATTAAAAAAAAAACAGAATTATAAAAGTGTTAAGGAGAAAATGCAGGGTAATTTTTCTAACCATATGGTGGGGAAAATCTAAGCAAAACACAACCCCAGAGCCAGAAAGAAAAGGTTTGACACACTTAACTACATAAAATTTTTTAATTTGTCTGTGCTGACAGACACCGTAAACAAAGTTGAACAACAAGTGACAGACAGGAAATTATATTCAGAATATAAAACTGCTTCTACATCTACACATCGATTAAAAAACAGGTCAATAAAAACTGGGCCATTGGTGTGGACCAGGATTCATTGAAGAAATACAAATGGCCAATAAAGTGATAAAAATATGCTCACACTAACACTAATCAGAAAAATGCAAATCACAATCAAAATCAGATATTTTTACTTATTTTTAAAGTTTGGAAATACTAAGAATGTGTAATAATGCGAGGAAATGAGCACTCTCAAACACTCTGGAAGGGTAATCAACTGTGGAAGCAGCTTTGGAAGGCAGTTTGGCAGAGTCTATAAAATTTCGAAATGTACATATTTTTGACATAGCAATTCTACTTCTGGAATGAATCCTCAGGAAATACTCACATATGTTCACAAACATGTATCTTCATTGCTTCATTTTTTTAAATAATAGTGAAAAATAGGAAGTACTTTAAAGCAAAATAATTTCTCTCGCTTTCCAAAACATCGTGCTTCCATGGCCACTCAGATTGGGTCTCCTTTCTTTATTCCTCTTCATCTCCTGTCAGTTCTCCTGTTTTAGGTCCCCAGGGCTCAATCCTAAGACTTCTTTCCATCTATCCTCATTTCTTTGGTGACCTCCTCTGGCCTCTTGGATCTGGCCTCTTGGTTCTGATTTAACATCTGCTGCTCTCCACTCCACACTTTCTTCCTCATACATTCCTCCTCTGACCTCCAGATGCCTGCTGGTGTCTCCTTTTCTGTATCTTGTATACATCCCACACATAACATGCAAAAAAAACCAAACCAAACCAAACAAAAACCCCAAAAAAAAAAAAAAAAAACAAAAACAAAAACAAAAAACAAACCTCTCGATCGATCTCTTCCAAATCTGTTCCTGTCTCAATTTTCTAGATCTCAGTAAGTTGAAATTTCATCATTCCAGGAGCTCAGGCCAAAATTCTAGAAGGCATATTTGAAACCCATTATCTCTATTTAATTTGCCAGAAATTTGTACAGCCCTATTTTGTCTATTTAGACAAAGTTTAGAAACATGAAAATTGTACTCATTGTTCACCTCCTCCATTCTAACTACTCTGGTCTAAGCCACCACCATCTCCTACCTGAATGATTGAAACAGCCTCCTAACTGGTCTCCAGACTTCCACTCCCTCCCGTGGTCTACTTTTAATAGGCCAGATAGAGTGATTCTTTGAAAATGAAAATCAGATCCTGTCTGTCTCCTGCTTAGAATTCTTCACCGGCTTCCCCTCTCCCTCACAGCAAAAGCCACTATTTTTACAATGTCATATAAACCTTACCTCAATATAATTTCCTCTCCTCCCAGTGCTCCCTCTCCTTGCCTTTCTCCCCTCCCCACCCACCGCCAACCAACACTCTCTCTTGGCTCACCCTACTCGAGACATTTTTCCATCCTTTCAAATCTTCTAACTCCAGACATAATGTTAGCATAGGGCCCATTCACTTCCTGTTCCCTCTGCCTGTAATTTATCACTTGTTCCCTGACCTATTTCAAGCCTTCACTCAAAAGTCACTAAGCCTCTCCTGACTACCCTATATAAAAGGACACACTTTATCATTATCATTTAACATAGTGTGTATTTTATTTTTGTTATGAATTTGTGTATTTATTTCCTGCCTCCTCTAACATTGGTGTTTAAGTGGTTTTTTTTGTTTGTTTGGTTAGTTGGATAATTTTGTAATTTATTATTCACTAATGTACCTCCAGCTCTTAAAATAAATTGTTGGGCACACAGTAGGTGTTCAGTAAGGATCTGTTGATTGAAGGAATGATAGAAGTCTATCAACAGGAGAGTATCATTAGACAATGATCTTTAAAATTTTGTTTACCTATTCTTCAAAAGCACTTTGAGAAACTATGACTTCAACTTTATTTTAATCACAATGTTTTATTGCAAAATATATGATTTCTAATGTTTCTAATATTGTGCACATGATTTAAATATATTTTCATCCAAATCTAGGTATTCTAAATTCACTCATTCAATTTATGGAAAATGTCTGCCATATAATCCAAATAGCAAAGATAGTTCTTGCATTTGTGTCAAAAACATTTGACTTCATTTTCAGTTTAAACAGCATACAAATAGCTGGGACAACCATGTCATTTCCAATTCTATGCTATTCCAATTGCCTGAATAAAATCAATGTTATCTCTCAATATGTTAAAACTTTCTGTCCCTTTTTCTTCCAGTCCCTTTGCTCAAGAAGCTATGCATTTTCCAACTGTCTTTTCATTTGCACCCCAAAACCATTTCTATCTTGAGGCAATTGCATCATAGTGAAAGATAAGGATTGGTGAGAGCTGTACTTCTCTGCTGTTAAATGGGTGAATGGTGATTGATCTGATCGATTGATTATTTGATTGCAAATGTGGAGGGAGGAAAGGAGAACTTTCAGTCAATAGGATCATTCTCAGGCAAATCAATTTTAGGTAAAAGTTCATTTGAAAGTTGAAGATCTGGAAATCATTTCCTTTTTCCATTCCCATACATTCTTGGAAAGTCTAGGTATGAACAACCCTGGGCACTCAGATGTCCATGCCCAATTCTAAAGATAAATCTATTTTTGTGGAATTCTATTGTGGAATTCTATTACAATAGTGATTTAAAAAGATGATGAAAGAATGCAGATTTCTTCAAGAAATAATTGTAACTGAAAACAACCCACAAGCTGCTTAACAATGCTTCTTATGTATCTCTGAAATATGTATTGAATATATTTGCATATGTGCATCAATTCGTAGAAAGGGGCTATAAGAATTTGTACAAAGCCATGAATAGTGGGTACCTTTGAGGTGGGGTGGAGGAGTGGTGGCTGGGAGACATGGAATAAGGGATTCACAGTCTGCTCAGTTAATTTTGTATACTTAAATTCCTGGTTAAATTTTATACGTTAGTTAAGAAAAATTATTGAGGTAAGAAAAATTAATTAAGAGAAGTACTAGCAGACTCTGATATTATAGTGCTGATATCATCTTTTGTGTTTTTTTCTTAGAGCAGTTTGTAAATATAGAATATTGCCAATAGCGTTACATAATGAAAGTCAGTTGAAGCAAACTTGCCTCTTCCCTTTATACAATTGCTATTTTCATATCCCATACTGTTCACAGTCACTTTCAACCTCATCACGTCACGTGTTCTGTTACAGCTCTTTGTACCTATATCTGTTCCTCTCCCTAGATGGTATTTTCCTTAAAGGGCTATACCATTTCGACTTAGCAGTCCTCATACAATGCCTCGGATAGAGTAGGCTCTCAATGACATTTTGAGTGAATTAATAAATGAATAAATGGATGGAAGTATATGCTCTGTACCCTTGTCCTCCTCTTTATCTCAATGATTAAAAAACAAATAATTTTTTAAAAAAAAAATTTATCTTGCATGCCTAATGATCTATACGTATTGGACAGTGAGTTCTAGACTTTTAACACACTTACAGACATTATCTCATTTTTCTTCCCCATTTTGTTGTGAAGAACCTTGGGTAGACCTAGACTCAGCTTACACATAGAGAAGTAGAATCCCACAGATAGAAAGTATCTTTCTAAATACACAGCCACAAACACTGTGACGTTAGGTTGTGAGTGTTGATCTAGCAACATGAAGAGCCATGGATGAGTTTAGTACTTGGCCAATAGATCTTCTAACAGAACATCATGATATTTGAGATTTAGTAGATGTTTGAAAAGAAGTCTGAAACTGGGCTTTCTTTCCTTAGTACCTTAGATATAATTTATTAAAATATATTTTAGAAAGTTTCTTTAAGAGTATATAAAGTAGCCCTTAGCTGTACTTGAAATCTTTTTTAAAAATACCCGAAAGAGGCATCACAATATATTTGCCAAAGGAAAAAGGAGAATGGCTGTTTTTATGACATGGGTATGTGTTCATGCATGCACATTTATCAAAACGGAAATTTACAAAAGCAGAGAAATTTTTATTTGTGTTTGAATTCTGTCGTGCTTTTGATATTGAATATTAGTAGCAGCAGTAGTGAAAACAATGTCAACAAAAACAAAATAACAAAGTGAAGTAAGATAATCAGTCAGAGAAATCAGTACCCTTCTCCCTGCCTCCCTGGAGATAGAAAATTTCCTCTGCATAGAAGCAATAAAGCCATTTCTAGGTTAGAAAGAAATTACTACAAAGTTTTATGAGGTGCAGAGTTAAGACAATATTTTACTTCTCTAATTGGTACGGTATTTTCCACATTTATTTAAAGTTAATACAGAAAGAAATGTAATAATTTCAGAGATAGGAATGAATAGAAGGTGAACTATTATACCTTCAGTATAGAACCCTTAGACTAACAGGTGTGGTCCAGTTCAAAAACAATATTATAGTTTTTCTTTAAAAAAAAAAGACTGCATTACTCATTTGAAATATAATAATCAATTCCAAATTTTCCAGGAATACATCCTCCTATTCTAATAGAAAAGACCCAACAGGAGAAGCCAGAAAATTTAGGGGAAAAAATCTTGATAAATGGCAACTAAATACAAGAAATTTAACTGCTTTATACACCAATCAGATCTTCATATTAAGGACTGAGTAAAATGTTAAGGTCTTATAAAAATTTCACACTATTCTAATTACTGCAAATTTAAAATATGTCTTAAAAATTGTATTTACTCATCTTTTGCAATTACTTTTGTCTTTACCCTTACAGGATAAAGGAGGCTCTACTAAATCTGAAAGTAATAAATTAAATTAGCAAGTAAAAATATCACTCAATTTGGACAGACAATTGAAATATTGGTACCAAAACTTCATAGATAGTATTAAAAAGAAGACACAGCCTAAGAATGAATATTTGCATTGTATATGACAGGTGAAATGTTCATATAATCAACACACAAAAGTCTCATTTATATCAATGAAAAATACTTTTTCTCTCCAAATGAATAATAAGCAAAAGATACAAACTCACAAAAAAAAAATATGACATATCAATTCCTACATGAAATAAAATTTCAATCTCTCTAATAATCAAAATTCAATAAAAATATCAAGATATTTTTTAACATAAAACATTGGAAACAATGTAAACTACTGAAGAAAATTACTTTGTAAATGTGATCAAAATTTAAACAATGGAGTTTATTTATTATCAATTATATGACTTAAAATGATAAAATATTTAAATGGCTTAAAGACCTTGTGAAACATTGGTATAATATAACATTGAATCCTCAGTAAAATAATAAATTTGAGGAATACTTAATGGCATAATTTTCAATACAGAATTTTAAATGAAAAAGGCAAGATTTAAGTTGAAAATATTAATTTTATTTTTAAAATATAATGACAGTAATTACTTGAGACAGTCATTACTTTATGCTCTTGTACATGTAGCTCCCTTCCCCCCCTCACACACACACACACACTAACTTCCTGTCCCATATCATTCTATCCTCTATCTTTACTTTAAAGGAAGTCACAAAGAAAGATTTAAATAAAAAGCAATCATTCTGAAGTCCTCAGAATGCTATGTTCTTGATCTAATACCTTATTTTCTGAAAAATAGTCTCGGCTAATTTCAATATATCTCACATTCCTATTTATCTCAACACTAAAGTGTTGTCTCAGTATATGTTCTAAGAAGCTCAGGTGAAGACAGGTGTTTTGCCTGCCTCCTCTTAACCGTAACTTAAAGATTTCTTCTTCCTTCTTCAAAAGCTCAGCTCTTCCCAAGTTTAAACCATCTGTCTGTGTCATTCACAAGGCTTCCACAAAACTATCACCTCCTGGCCTTATTCATGGAAATCTTTATCTTCTGGATCATTCTTTACCTTTCCATCTTTCCTGTGCTAGTAATTATCGACATCACCATCACCATCATCACATCATGCTCATTCTCATTATTATTGTCACAGATAATACCTGTAGCACTTAGTATGTAACATACACTGCCCTAAGCATTTTATAGGTTTTAATGCAGTTCCCACAAAATCCAAAGAGGCAGAAATCATTATTATTCTCATTTTGAAAAGAAAAAATCAGACTGAGGTTAACCACTTGCTTCAAGTCTCATAGCTTGTAAGTGGCAAAATTGGCATTTGAACCCCTGTGGTATAGCTCCAGAGCTATGTTCTAAACTATTTACTTATCCTGTCTTTCAGTATAAAGACTTATTTTTGATGTCTTCAGGATCCAAGTAGACATTCAAAGCTCTCATCTGCCAGCTCCTTGACCACCTGTTGCTGGAGAAAAATCACAGAACCAAAGGTAATGGGTTTCTTTTTAAATTAATTACTACATTCTGAGCCTGGGTTCTTCTAAAACCAGAGCCTGAGAAAAGGTAGATATGATGGCTAATTTTATGTGTCAGTTAGGGTAGGCTATAGTGCCAATTATTTGGTCAAGCACTAGTCTAGATATTGCTGTTAAGGTAGTTTGTAGACGGTGGTTAACTTTTTTACAGTCAGTTGACTTTAAGGGAGATTATCCTTGATAATGTGTGTGGGCTTCACCCAATTAGTCAAAGGCCTTGAGAGAGCATAAGCTGAGATTTCCCAAAGAAGAAATTCTGCCTCAATGAGACCTTAACAGGAATCCAGCTTGGGTCTCCGTGCTTCTGGCCTGTTCTATATTATACAAACTTGCCAACTCCCACAATTACAAAAGCAAATCTTTTAAATCTCTACTCTTCTTTCTCCCATCTCCTTCTCCCCTCTCCTCTAGTATGTATGTCTACACACACACACACACACACACACACACATTTTATTGGCTATGTTTCTCTAGAGAACACTGACTGATACAGTAGGTAGGAAAGAAATGTAAAACATGAGTTTATTACCAAGTTGGTTAACCATGTAACAAACACTTGAAAGATGAAGAAAAAAGAAGAGAAGAGACAGCTATGCAATGCTTTGTAGGGAATACTTAAGGTAAATGAAGTAACTAACCTATAGTTAGTTAACGATACTCCTTTTCAACCTAGTGAAAATTTGGGCCAGTCAAAAAATAAGAATATGTGGCTCTTGCCTACAAGGAGATGACTGTATAGATATAAATTCAATAATTCTCACATGTAAATACTAAATGGATCATAAAATAGGTAAAAGTAAAATGTGATGGGAATATAAGAATTGAAAAACAAATGTTACTTCCTGAGTCTGACAATCAGGGAAAGGCTGTAATATATCAGAGCCTTGATGTATCATCATAATTTTCAGAGGCAGAAATGGGAGGAAAACATTTCAACCACTTTCAAGAAACTAAGGGGATTGATTCTTCAACAGGAAATTCTTCAACTCTGTGTTGAAGTGTTGTGATACCTGAATCTCAGCTACTAATTTGCATTCAAATTAGTATAATGGTCTTTCTTTGTGTTTTGGTTTTGACATTTATTCATTTGAAAGGATGGCAATCTTTTAATTCTGCTCTATTCAAAGGATTAACTAATAAAAAATGGCTTCATAAAATCTTCATTCTATAGAAGATGTTATTTTGTTATAAATATTTATGGTTATTGGTTATTTCCAGCATAGCTGAAAATGGACTCCAAAGAAATCATAACAAAAATTGTATTTTAATATGGCCTCTAGAGCATGTGGTCTTGTTAAAATTTTATTACAGTGTCTCAATAATACAAGGCCTTTTAATGTAGCTCTTAAAACTAAAATCAGTAATGATTTCACAGATATTTATAAGCTAAGTAGCTCATCTCATTATTCAGGGCAGTGTGTAACACATTTTCCTAGAAGACTATAACCCTCTCAGCTCTGCTCCAAGGTTTAAACTGTCAGAATTCAACTGTCACTTGAAAGTCCTCAATGACTGAGGATCTGAAAAACAATCTTTATGCCTATAGGTGGAGCCACATGAACATAATTTTTAGAATTACTTCATTTAATTATTTATTTAACCTTAAATCATGCCTCAGGCAAATACACCTCTCTCTCTCTTCTCTCTCTCTCCCCTTCCTCTCTCTCTCTCTCTTTTTTTCTCTTTAACAGAGAAGTCAATTCCTCTTTACCATTCTTTGGTTATTTCTTTTTCTTTCTGTTTTGTCTTTCCTTGTTTCTTTCTCCATATGTCCCTTCCTTCTTTCTCTCTCCCTTCTCCTTCAGAGTATTAAATGTATTGCTGAAATATATTTTTATGCTAAAATATGAGTCTGACTTTTATACTTGAAAGGATCCTTGTGATGCTCTACTCTAGTCCCTTCTGCCTGGATTTTTGAAACTAAAGTTTTGGTGATTTCAAGGTTCATCAGAAATTTTTCTTTCCCAATTGACTAGATATGTCACAGGATCCTAACGGGGAAAAAAAAGTTTTATTTCTTTCCTTTATAAGCTGTACTGCTTCTTGCCCTCTCAAGAGAGTATTTTTCTTCTCATACTCAATATACTAAACACAACTTTACTTCTCAGTGCCATTACAGAAGACTCACCTTTTTGCAAAGGGGCAAAAAAAAATGGGGGATGGGGTGATGGTGATGACAATTCAATTCTTTGCTCAGCAAATACCTCCTAAGCACCTTCAAGGTACTATCATTGCATGTTAAATGTTTCTCTCCTTTTCTCCACTCGCAGCTATTAAGTCAGTGGGAAGGGGGGAAAAAGGAACAACGGATGACGATAGTAATGATATAGGATAAAAAACAAATGTGCACATTTAAAGTAAAAGGAAAGATGAGGTCAAAAAATAGCCTTTCTCATGTAAGCTATCCAGATATCAGACCCCCAACATCACTTCTACTCTGGTTTTCATTCTATGAAATTTGTCACTTTGATTCCCTGGAGAAGTGACAGCTTTCTTTAGATCTCTCAACAGGAAAACAAAAACTTGAGTTTACATGTCCTGAGGGCTCTCATTGCAAAAGATACTGCATTCGATTTTGTGGCAAATTATTAAGGAAGTAGAAAACACCCGTTTTGTTCTTGAGGAACTTAAAACCAAAGTGAAGGTGGAACTGACCCCTTTGGAAAAAGAAGACAGAGGTTGTCATAGAAACATCGCACACATCCTTTTACATTGTGACCACAGAGAGATAGACTCAGTCCATAGGACGCAGTCGAAAACCTTCATGGAAGAAGCCATTAGCAGCATTCAGAAGAAAAGTGGTTCAATCCATTGTCCAGGAATGTGGGCAGCAGGCCATGCAAAGGATAAAGGATACCTATGAGCTCCCTAGACAATTCCACTGCTTCATTTACATAGGAAGGTGAATAAGTCTGCTGGTCAGAATAAACAATAGGAGTTGGGGCAAAGCAAACTATTTTGGAGATATTTTGAGGGAAGTGGTAGGAGAAACACCTGTAGTTTTAGATTGATTCAAGTAGAAATTTAGAAACTTATGAAAAAGAATCATTCTTTTACATTTTACTAGGGACATTTTCAAACCTACATCAGAGTCAAGTGGTACCACGAACCTCCATGTGCCCATCATATGCCTGCCGATAAATATCAACATTTTGCCAAATATATGAGTGGGTATTTGTTATTGCTACGGAACATGTGAATTATTTTGTCTCTTGTGAGTGGTAGTGTGTACTTGGATAGATTATCAGAAAGGAATTATGGATTTTCAAGCCAGAAAAGGTTTAAACATTCATGTTAAGTCAAATCAGTTCTGCTTTTAAACTAGCTTGCCATAGGCCAGAAACAGAAACAAAATGGCAAGTCCTTCAGAAATCAGATTTCTGGTATGAAGGTCTTCCCCAGGGAGCTGACATAAGGTAGAGAGACCTTAATGGGGCCAGTGCCTCTCACTGGGCATAGAAAGAAGTATAGTCTAAGTGTAACTAAAGAAGACAATATTCTTGCAGAGTGGAACCAGCAATAACAGCCAGATAGTAACTTTGTTTCAGATACTGGAAGGAGAAAGGATGTTTGATAAGAATTCTACAAATGCTATGTTAGGCATTTACCCATGTTATTCCATTTAAATATCACCAAAAAACCTCACAACACTTTAAAAAATGTCCCCAGGTTACATATAAATAACTGGGGCATAGAGCTACTAAATCACTTAATTGCTGACACAGGACTGGCTGGAAAAGTAACCAGTTCAGTCTGATCCCCAACTGTGTTTGTTTCCCAACCAAGCAACCAGAAAGAGAAAATGAGGTCTTGTTCAACATCGTGCTGCTCAGGGACCCAAGGCCAGAATGACTTCTAGTAGTGAGCAGTGTAGAATGTTCTGATATCTAGAAGAATACGCAGTACAGAAAAGAAAGCACCTACTTCAAACAGACTGTGGACTGGGCACAACCAAAACCCCATGCTTTTTAAAGTCTTTCCTTAATGTGTGTGTGTGTGTGTGTGTGTGTGTGTGTGTGTTTTATCTTGCATGTGTTTGGACATGAAAGGGAATTGTCCACATATAGCACACAGAAAAGGACTTTGAAAGATGATGGTGGTGGGAAATTCCAGAATGGAGTAGATGGGTAGACCTGGTGAGTTGGGCGGGTGTTGAAGGGAAACTGGGAGGTGGAAAGTGAGGACAGACACAGTGCTGGCTTCATTCTCCTCTGGAATTTCCCTCACAGGCTGCCTTTGTCTTCTCTGTTATGGGGACAGGTTTGCTTGTAGAGCACCAGTAGCCTTTGGAAAACTTGTTTCCCAAAGTTTGATTGGGGTACAGGGTACAGAGATAGACATTTTTAAGTTATGCTGTAAGTTTTGTGAGTATTAGGGGAAAAACTGGTCTTAAATTTGTGAACTGGTGGATGTGGTGAGTTAGAACATGGACAATGTATCATAGAGACCCAGTTTGAACTCTGGCCCCACCTGATCCACAAAGGACTATAAGCAACATACTTGATAATTGAGATCTTGATTTCTACAACATTGGAACAATGAAAAACTTATTGCAAGGTATATTTGAAGATTTCAAATAATGAAGATCACCCGTGTAGCTCCTGACACCTAGTAGGTATTAAATATGTGGCAACTGTCATTACATGAGTCGTGGGGTAAGAGAGGACAAGGGAATGTTATGGAATGGTCTCAGGACCAGAAACAGGAAGCATTTTGATGTGGTACCAACAGAAAGTGGTTAAGTAGAAAGTGGTTAAGTAGGAAGGGAAGGGTGGGTTTGGGTTTTTAGAATCACTTTTGGAGAAGTTAGTAGGTATATGTTATGCTTATGTTAGCATCCCCATTCTGGAAAGTGAATCATTTTCCTCCCCATCATGCCATTTCTCTTAACATTCCCACCAAATACTGGGAATTTAAAAGATAATTTCCTAAGTGAAAGCTGAACTTCTAGGATCTGGGTTCCATGAAACTACAATGTTGACAGCTGTTAATGAACATTTTTGGCATCTGGATCATATCAGCTTTCCTTGAATCATAGATCTTTTATCTTTCCCACTTTTACAAAAGCAAATTAATAATATCGTTTCCATGTGGCTATATTTCTTTGCATAGCAGGACATAAAAATGTGAACTGCCTCTGGGAGGAAGCCAATGCATTGTACATGACTGGTGGTGCCAGCTGACTCCTCCCTTTAGTGTACATTATCCTGAAAGTAAGTACAAACACATTCTTTACATTTGTACAGCTCTTATGAGTTTGTAAGTTACTTTCACACAGATTATTTCATGTACTTTTTATGACAATAGTATGAGATAGGTACTAATAGTCTCATTTTCTACAAGAGGCGGCCAAAGTTCCCAGTTCCAGCGTCTTTCTCAGCATTGTATAGCTAATGGGAAGTTGATCCACATGATCTGAATTCAAATTCAATATAGGTTTCACCATGTATCTCCATTTCTTATTTTCAGCATTCAATATAAGATAAAATGTAAAAAAAAAAAGTTTGTCCCTGCCCTCAAAGAAACCCCAGTTTCATTTGGCAAGGAAATAACACACACACACACACACACACACACACACACACACATCCCTGAGTAAGACATCCCTACAGGCAAAATACCAGTATATGATGCCAAGTGCCTGACAAGTGTTACTCACAACAGAGTTAATAATGAACAGGAAAAAGGAGTTTGAGATCACTAGGAGTTGGAGTGGTCAGAGGCATATCATAGAGAAGGTAAGAAGGATATTTTTGAAGAGCAGAAAGCCAAGCACCATTTGAGATGACTGTAATGATCAAGTTGTCCTCCACCCCCAGCACTTACAACTCTCATCTGTAAGCATTCCAAAATGAATAGGACATTGCATTCTTGGCTGGAAATGAAACAAGCAAATGAATCATCTGAAAATGCAGGGTTGGAGTAAGTTCTCATGCGATTAGTATGAGAGATACCCATGTTCCCGGGCTCCCTGCTGACAGTGTACCCACAGTAGCCAAATCCACGATGTCCAACACCTTTCACATTCTGCTATCCAGAGCCTCACTCATAAGCAGAGTTCAACAAACCAAACCATAACTTTTTTGAGTCAGGGTGGTAAGCTCTGTGGACGGGGGCACAAAGGAAAGAGCACGACACTAGGAATCAGAAGAAAGGGACTGTGTCTTAGTGCTGTAGCAACTGGCTGAGTATATCCTTGAGCAACTCGCTTCATCTCTCTGAGTTCTAGTTTCGTCATCCATAAAATAGGCCTAATGGTGTCTATCCATCCTACCATTTTCTGAAGCATAAATGAAGCCATATATGTGAAAGTGTCCTGAAAATGGTAAAATATTATATAAAATATTACACAAGTGTATAGATTATACAAATATACAAATATTATAGGATTTACAAGGGATCTTTTCTATAAAATCCACTCCAAGTCTTTTTGTCAACTTTTCAAGCAGTTGTGAAAAACGTTTTTTATCCTTATCATAATTCCCAAATATCTGCTGTCTATGAAGATAACTGTGAATAATTCTACATAAATACTCTGTGAAAAACCAGTTTTCCCTTAATCCTACTCTTCAGTGATGAGAGTACTTCAATGATAACTGTTGGTTATCATTCTGAGCAGGAATGGTATTAAGTGAGCATTTGTATGATTACTAGAGTGTAGGCTGATATGTAGGGTTGGGATAGGAGTTGGTGAAGATGGGGAAAAAATTAAAGTATAAAAACTAGAAATTATCCTTTTCAGAAAACTTGCTAAAATTGGCTAAAAACAACCCATTACCATCTGATGCTTTACTCTCTACCACCATGCTGTTCAAAGTGTGCTCTATGGACCAGCCTCATGGAACATCACCTGAGAACTTGGTAGAAATCCAGATTCCCCAGCCCTGCCTCAGAGCTACTAAATCAGAATATGCATTTTAACAAGATTCTGGGTGATCTGTGTACATATTTAAGTGTGAGACTCACTGGCCTATGGGGCATTTTCAGATCCATTTGATTCTTGAGACTGTACTGTTACAAACAGTGTTAATCAATACCTTTCCCTCCCACACGCCATTTTCCAATGAAACTCAGAGAAGTTAAGCCCGAGTAACATGGCTAGGTGTGGTGGCTGAGGAGTTTCAATGTCAGCTTTCTGATTCTAAAGTCTGCTTCTTCCATCACAAACCTCTTCTGTTCCATCCTCACACTCCCAAGTATATTGTAGGAGGACCCATGTTGAAACCAGCTCTGATCTCCAGGAATCCTTTCTGACTGACTTATATATCCAAGGTTCCACATTCACATGGCCCTGCCTGATGAAGGAAATATCACAGTATTAAAGGAAGAACTGCTTCCTTTTGTGGCACATTCAGATCCTTTGGGTCTGTGCCAAGGAGATGACGGGAAATTCCCATTTTACATTCTTCTTCTTTTACTTAGATAATTGAGATCTTTAATGACATCAGACTTCCTGAGATCTTTCTGGGAGTTCATTCTTCACTGATTCCATCATCAGAATACCACTGTTGTAAGGGAGTCACCCTGGAATTGCTCAAACCCAGTGGCTGACTGGGCTTCTTTCGGTTGCCTCAGGGTGGCTACTTGGACCATAGAGTCTGCTTACATCGTAAGGTGAAGGCCTAATTCAATTGCTTACTAGAAGTTCTTGAAATACGTGACTGAATCGTGACTGAATGTCCTCCAGCTTTCTCTTTCTTAAAAGATTCCCATCCTTGTCATAGAAAGTATGTTTGGGATAGAAGTCAACAGGCAGTGGTTTGAAAAGTTTCATAAGCAGTGATTTATTTACAGCTGAGAACTGGAAAATTAGCTACATTTCACATAATGTAATATGCATATGTAGGCAAAACATTTAAAAAAGAAAACAACTCCCAAATGAAAAATCCAACAAATAATGAAGATAACAAGGGTGTGCTTTGAAGCTTCTTGGCATACCAATGGTGCAAACTGTAGTCCAACCCAGAGGGGAGGCTTTTATTGTGTTCCTTAAGAGTGAGCTCAATTGGATTTCCAGGGTAGGTAGACCTGGGCCTACAATATCTCACTCCCTTCCTATCTACCCTATGGAGGCAGCACAGAAAATAACAACAGTTTCTAGAGACCTTTAAACCAAGGTACCCTCCCCCCAAATCCTTACTGCATAGCTGGACTCAAAGTCATTCTTAAAATGAGAATTAATGGCCAGATGGTTGTTTCTCTTTAGTTCAGGTCAATGAGAAATTCCATTTTAATCTCCACTAAGTCTTTCTATTCATCACTGGAGCCCCAGCAGCTCTAAAAGATGCATTTAACTCTTGCACTATTGCATTGTCTAGCTACAGATACACAAAGATCTTTGCTAATAGTGTTCTTTTAGCCTGAAATGTTCTTCACCAGTTCTACTTTTCAAATCCCAGGCACCATTCAAGACGATTCCTTTGTGAAGCCTCCTGTAATTATTCAAATCAAATGTAACCACAGCTCATAGCTTGTGTCTACTAGAACCCTTGGGTTTTCTGTCTGTTTCAGAGTTATTGGTGTAATGGTCAATCTTTCTTACTGGGCACATATCAGTCTGCTTTACTAGATTGTGTGTTTTTCTTTGGGTGATTTCACAAGCTCTTATAATACCTGTTTCTTACACACTATGAGAAGTGTGGGTACAATAATAAACCAGCATTAACACTAAATCAGAACAATAACAAATCATAATGGGAATATCTCACTCAAGGTGAAACAAGAAATGTCAGGCCTTGCTCCTGCATTTTGGAGTACCCAGGTCATGATTATGACCCTCAAACCCTGTGCTCCTTTGAGGCTGTCTGTGCACCCTCTGGGCTGTCTTCAAACCTGTAGGACTTGTTCTCCCGTCTCTGTGAAAAGAGCTCTTGACTTCAAAAAGAGGTTTCACCCTTTCTTATTTTATGAAACCTCATATCATGCTCTAACATAAAATAGATATGTGCATTAGACTTTTAAGAAGATGTTTTTTATCTTTAAGAAATCACTATTGTGGCACAGGTGGCATAAGAAAAAAAATAAAAATTAAAAGAATAAATACGATTATAAATACTATTATTGTCTCTAAATAATTTTGTCTTAAGTTCTTTTTTATATGCTATATAGATGAAAGCATTCCAAACAGTTCTGAACAAAACTAGCAGTTATTCCAGGATCAGGACTTACGAGGGAGTTGGCTTCTGAGAGGAAGTACGGAAAACAAAAACCTCTTCTACATAAAGGTTCTGTAAAGGATTCTCAAAAGGGAGAAATGGAGGCATGTTCCTTGAAGAGGTCTCCAATACCCTGAGATTCAAAAAGTAGATGAAAAAAATTAGAAGGAGGAGCTTGAAATGACAAAATATTGCTGGTGGAGTAGCTGATTATAGGGGAGGTGATGCATGTGTGGGGCACAGGTGTGTGAAAACATCTCTGTACCTTCCACTTAGTTTTGCTGTGAATAAAAGTGCTCTAAAAAATTAAGTCTTAAAAAAAGAAATGTCTCTGGATACTGCCAAATGTCCCCTGGAAGGCAAAATTTCCCTGGTTGAGAACCACTTCCTTAAATTTGTTAGAAATGCAAACTGTGGGCTCCACCCCAAACCTACTGAGTCAGAAACTAGGAGGTAGGTGAGTTTCAACATGCCTTGTAATTCATTCTGATGTAGTTAAGTTTGAGAACAACACTGGTCTTCTCTACTCCTCAGGGCAAGTGTATCCCAGAGGTTACAGACTGGTATTCCTTAGTGCAGGGACCATGGATTACCTGCATCAGAATCACCTTTGTTGTTTGCTACCATAGCATCTGGGGGCCCACCCTAGAGTTCTTTAATCAGAATCTGAATGTGGATGGAGAAGATGAGAGTGAAGTGGGAAGCAGAGATCTAGTTTTCCCTTTTTTCTTTCTTTCTTTCTTCCTCTTTTTTTTTTTTTTAATGTAAGCATATTCCAATGACTCTTATGTTTTCAGATGTTTGGATACAACTGACTGGTATTGTCTCTTTGTTTTTTGGTTTTTTTTTTAATGTTTATTTATTTTTGAGGTGGGAAGGGGCAGAGAGAGAAAGAGGGAGACACAGAAACCAAAGAAGACTCCAGGCTCTGAGCTGTCAGCACAGAGCCCAATGTGGGGCTCAAACTCAAAGCCATGAGATCATGACCCCAGGGGAAGTGGGATGCTTAACCCACTGAGCCACCCAGGTGCCCCTAGTATTGTCGCTTCCAACTCTCTTTATTCATATCATTAACATCCCAAATTCTAATTTTATGTTTCCAAAACAACTTTCTGATAACAATTTGGCTTCTGGTTTGGACTTACCTACAGCAGTGTTTCCCAACCCTAGTAGCATTTTTGAACCACCTTGGGAGGTTTTAAAAAGTATCAGTGCCCAGTTTCACCCAAGTCCAATTAAATCAGAATCTATGGAGTAGTATTTTTTTTTAAGAGTACTAGATAATTCTAATATGTAAGTAGTCCCCAAAACCACTGCCTATAGGGGGAAATGTACCACTCTTACCAATGGTAATATTCTAGTAGGTTTAATGCTTACATATCTCATTACAAATAATAAAGGTAACATTCTGGTTTGTATTTCATTCCCTTTGTGTGTCTCTTTAAATCCTTTCAAGTTCTGAGGACCATAGCTAAATACCAGATCCTGGAATGCAGTGATGTAATTGGGATATTCTTCCTTCTTCCCACACCACCTGCTAGCCTTTTCTGTTATTCTTTGTAAGTCAATTTCAGGGGTTTGTTCAATTACTTATAATATAGAAATGGCGGAAAATTGATATCTTCAAAATAGAGGCACTTTGATGTTAATGTAATCAAATTTTTAGCTCTTACTTTCAATTCATAAGAAATATGGAAGACAGTGGAAGAAAATCAAACACCAATAATGAAGGATTTGCATCAACATACAGGGTGGACTTTTAGAGAATACTTTGCCTGTATTTTCAACAGGTCAATATTTTGAAAATTAAAATAATAAGTAAACAGAAATAATATGTTATGACATTAAAAGAGGGAATATTTTAAACTAAAAGAGAGTTAAGAAACAACTCTCAAGAGGCAATGTCTTGATTGGATCCCAGTTAGACAAACCAGCTATAAATGAAATTATTGCAGCCCTTGGAAGAATTGGAATATGATTTTGGTATTAGATGATGTTAAGGAATTATTCTAAATTTTGTTAGGTATGACAATAATATTGTGGTTACATAAGGGAATACACTTTTTCGTTTTTATAAGTGTATCACAGAGACAAAAATGCTGTGCTATGAGTGATTTACTTTAAACTAAAGTAAAAAAATTCATGATGTAAATGTAGCAAAATATTAACAAGTGTCCAGTCTAGATTATATGGACATAAAAGTATCCATTATACTGTTCTTTCTTTTTTTTTTTTTCATTTGTTTGAATTTTTTTTAGCAAAAAATGGGGTGGCAAAAATGAAAAAAATAAGAGAATATATAAAGTCACTTACATAGTGGAGAAACTTCTGGAATGGGAACAAAACCACCTGAATCTGCTCTTGACTTTGAGAAGTGCCCTCTCTGCCTCATTTGCTCCTATGCTAAATCAGGGGGTTAGACCAATGTCTTTCCTGCTGCAATCCTGTGCTGAATGTCCTCCTACACAATTTTATTAGAATCAGATACAGTAACTAGACCCTTTAAAAGCAAGATACTGCCCTCAAATACAACTTAGAACATCTCTGGGTAATAGCAATTGTGGATGGAGAGGTTTTATTTGACAAAGATTTTCTATTAACATTTTAATATGAATAGTTTAGCATTTCTCTTTGAAGTGTATGGAAAACTGGAGTCCTATACCTATGATGGGAAAGCCTAAGAACAAATTTCTTATATGGAATTCTTTGTAGCTGAGAATCCTGTCTAAAGTGCAATCCTGTGTAAAGTGTGAATAAGATTAGCATTTTGTTTTGTTCCAGACTTGACTATTGAAAGAAGAACATGATTCTAATAGGATGATGGTGCTTTATTAGGGAATCAGGAACAGGCTGTTCTTGGGATGCCTGGGTGGCTCAGTCAGTTAAGCACCCAGCTTAGGCTCAGGTTATGATCTCACAGTTCATGAGTTTGAGCCCTGCATTGGGCTCTGTGCTGACAGCTCAGAGCCTGGAGCCTCCTTCAGATTCTGTGTCTCCCTCTCTCTCTGCCCCTCTCCCACTTGCACTCTGTCGCTCAAAAATAAACATTAAAATGACAACAACAAAAGAACAGGCCGTTCTAAAGTCCTCAAGTGGGAAACCATGCTAAAAAGGATTTCAGTCATTTGAGCACATCCTTGCTAAGCACCCCTGTGTGTATGTCAGTGCAGTTGGGGGGGACACACACAACAAATATTTGTGGGGCACCCACCATGTGTCAGGCACTCTTGTTAGTCTGGGGGCATTTTGAATTCAGCCTTTCAGGTGCTTATCAAAATGGAATCCCTAGACACCTGGCTGACTCAGTCTCTTGATGTGACTCTTAATCTCAGGATTCAGAGTTTGAGTCCCACATTGGGTATAGAGAGTACTTAAAAATAAAACCTTAAAAAAAACTGAATCCCTGTCTTCTTGCAACATTTGTACATTCAAATGGGGGGATATGTTCTATAAACATGTAGATAAGTAAATAAGAAAATAGCTACTGAGAAGTGTTGTTAGAAAAATAGAGTAATATGTAAGAGACTGAGGTGGGAGGTCTTTTAGGAGGCAGTGAGGGCTTCTTTGAGGAGGTGCTATTTTAAAATTTTAAAATTTAAACTTAAAAATTTTTTAAATTTAAAAAATTGAGACCTGAATAAGAGGAAGTCAGTGAGTGATACACAGATAATGTCTGAAGATAAACTACCTACTGTGTGCAAAGACTGTGAGCTCTCTACTTTTAACTAATTTAAGCTTAATGGCAACCCTTAAGAGGGAGGGACTATTACTTATTATCTCCATATTAAAGGTGAGCCTACTGAAGCTCAGAGACATGAAACCACTTGCCTGATGTGACAGACCTGAAATTTAAAGGAGGAAGCCCATGACCAGAGCCTGTACTTTTATGCCATGGCGTCACTCAGTAAGCTGGGGCAGTAGTTTACTTCAGGAAGAAGAAATAGAAATTCCAAAGCTCTCAGCAAAGAGTGTGGTGTGTTTGAGAGACGAAAAGAAGGTCAATGTGGCTATTGCCAAGCAACCACAAGGGAGAAAAGAGGCAGGAGAGCTAGAGCAGACCTGATCATTTAGGGCCGTGTGGGACTTTTTTTCTGCTTGCAATGGGAAGCTTCAAAGATGTTGTAGTCAACAGTGTGACATAATCTGCCTTTTATTTTTAAATGGTCACACTGCCATGCAGAGAATGGACGCTTGGGAGCAAAAGTGACACATAGTTGGACTAGGGTTTAATTTCAGGGACAGATACCAGAACGTTCTTATATGTT
Organism: Panthera uncia; assembly: GCF_023721935.1. Classification (NCBI taxonomy): domain Eukaryota; kingdom Metazoa; phylum Chordata; class Mammalia; order Carnivora; family Felidae; genus Panthera; species Panthera uncia. The sequence goes on along the minus strand of NC_064810.1, from coordinate 75,993,822 downwards.
GCATGTGGGATGCGAGAGTAGGACAGAAATCAAGGTTGACTCTTGGGGTCCCTGAGAAACCAGATGGATGATAGTATGATTTAGAGGACTGGGGAGTGCTATGTCAAGTTTGAGTTGGTCGTTAGAATCCGAGTCTAGGTTTTGAGTTTAGAAAAAGTTGACTTGGCTTATCGTAGCCTGAGAGAAAAAGAAACATTTTGATAAGCAGAGTCTCTTCTGAAATAAATTCAGTCTCGGCAGTAGAAAGAGGCATATGTGGCCAAGAATTTATCAGTCTAGATCAAAAATTGCATACAGGTGGCCCAAGGATATGTTTTACTTGGAATTCAGAACGTTTTAAAACTTGGATCTCACATAAAAAATGCTTCTGGCTTCTCTTTAAAAATAGGAAGTCTAGGGAATACTGAGCCAACATTTCCATGTTTGGAGCTCTCTACTTTTCCACAGACTTTACTCTTCCTTGTTCTAGTGCTCCTGTTCAGACTTTATAGGAATTGGAAATCATGGCACTTGAACTAGATTCTAGTCTTCACTCTGCCACTTATGACTGTTTGATACCTTGTGGTTATTTAACTTTTCTGGGCCTCAGGTCCTCAACCATAAAATGTATGCTGTGACTAGCTCACGGAGTTCTTCTAAAAATCACATTAAATAATGGAGATGAAGGCATCTTATACCGATAATGAACCCTAAAGCTGTGAAGTATTTTTTCCTTGGAAAAACAAGAGTTCTGGGGCACCTGGGTGGCTCAGTCAGTTACGTGCCCAACTCTTGATTTTGGCTTAGGTCATGGCCTCACAGTTTGTGTGATTGAGCCTGTGTCAGGCTCTGTGCTGACAGCGAGGAGCCTTCTTGGGATTCTCTCTCTCCCTCTCTCTCTGCCCCTTGCCTACACTCATGCATGATGCTCTCCCTCTCTCTTGAAATAAATAAACTTAAAAAAGTAAAAACTAAGAGTTCAGATTATCAATTCATATTGGTAAATTGACACTTATCAACTCATATTGATAAGTTCTCAATTTAATGACTTAGGTATTTTAAAAGTTTAAATTACTTCTATAATAAAGTCAAATTTAAAATAAAACAGAAATGGGGAGGAATTCATTTCCAAAATTGAGGAGAAGAAATTCTTTCAGGGAAGATGTATGTATAAACTACTGAGAATGCTAGACATTTCGGTGGGACAAGGAGTAAAAGGGAAAGCAGAAGAATGAAAGGGCAGAGAAACAGGAGTCAGAAACCACAGATTCTTGTTTTAGCTTCATAACTTCTCTGTGTCAACTTAACATGTAGTTATAAAAGGAGTTCATCCTTCAGGAGTGCTTTGCATACATTATTTCACGTAGCACAACAATCCTATGAGACAGATAGAACTATTGTCCCCATTTTATACAGGAGGAAATTAAGGCACAGATTAGTTCAGGAATCTGCCCATAGTTATGCAGCAAACAAGTGTGAGAACTGGATAAGTCACATCACTTCTCAGTGTCTCAAAATAAAATGTGAAGAGATGAAACTTTATTTTGTAAAGATTTTCCTAAAGTGCTATAGAGATGTATTCTGTAGACGCATGGATACGTATACATGCCTACATACATCAGTATGTACATACACACATGCATCAATACATACGATGCATACATACATCAAGAAGCTGTTATTAATTCCAGTAAGGTATTGCAGTTCTATATAATTCATTTAGAATGCCTATGATATCTTAGAGGCTGTTCTCATGTGATTTATCAAATCTTAGTTACAAACTAAGTCATGAGGTGGCAGTTTATGAAAATAGATGCACCACTAATGAGTTGTTTAATATTTTATTTTAAACTTATTAATGTATGCATCTACTGAAATATATATTCAAAATGTTTCCACAAATACATTTGGCTAACACAACCTATAATTTCTTTTTTTTAATTAATTTATTTTAAGAAAGGGAGAGGGCACAAGCATGCGTGTGGGGGAGGGATACATGCCCATCTTTATTTTAAGAGAGAGAAAGGCAGAGAGAGAGTCAAGCAGGTTCCACACTGTCAGCTTGGAGTCCCATGCAGGTCTTGAACTCACGAACCATGAGATCACAACCTAAGCGAAAATCAAGAGTTGGAGGCTCAACCGACTGAGCCACCCAGGCACCCCCAACCTACAATTTCTATGCCCAGCACAGAGCTATGTAATTAGGCAATTTATGTGTCTTTGTTGTTGATGTTGAGGCTCCAAGCACGTTGTACGAATGAGATCTCACCTACTCAACCTCCCTGGCTTCCCCTTTAATGCTAACATGCCAATTCCTTTGGTAGTCCATAAATAGAACATGAGGCTGGGAGATATTGATCTGAGTTCTAAAACTTGCTCTCCTGCTTACCTACTAAGTGGACTTTGAAAAGTCAATATCTCTTTTGGGATCTTAGTTTGGCCACCTATAAAATGAGAGTTGGGCTAAGTGATGTCTACGTCCCTTTCCTCTTAAATTCTGGAATTTTTGAAAACTAGGTATAGAGTGAAATGGTGCCCTTTCATTGTTTTTGGCTAAGTATTGGTTGGATTCCTCATTAAAAATAAATGAGTCTCCAAGAGTTTCCAACAGGACTAGAAGAACAAAAATGAACCATAGGTTAGTCGTTCTTATTCCTGAAGTCCATGGCTTATGCTTGACTGCAGGTCTTACACATTTTAATAGCCCTGTAGTTCTTCACTTGAATTGCTAGACTGAATGCAGACCAGGGACTCTGGCTGTGCAGGGTGAACCTTGTCTGATTGCATCAGCAGGGTGGACTGGGATGCTCGATTCAGTTCAGAGTAGTCATTCAGCAGTTCAGTGACACATAGAAGGTCATGGACTTCAAAGAGAATGCTGAACGCAGAGATGAAGGCCTGTGCAGAATGGTCCAGTTAATGATCACACTTCATAATTTCACGGTGTGCTGACTCTCCCAGACATTGGTGTTCAGCCTAACTTGTACTACTTTGGCTTGGGAATCAGGAGCCTTCACCTCCACATCCCTCACTGATTCCTCTGCATGTTTAACTGAGTATTTCCTTTACATAATTTTTTTTTATGCTTAGTGAATTCAGCAAAAGAATGATCCACATTATGTTGGGGCACTTTGCTCCATGATTTGCAAGGTTCTTTTCACATCATTGGTCATTTCTCTGAGCCTGTGAGGTGCACAGGTCATACACAATGACTTAGACCTTACAAGTAGGGAAACAGAGTCAGAGAGGAAAGAACTTGCCCTGTATCACATGGCTGGTAAGTGGCACACTTTACATCTTTTATGCACTATGGAGGAACGGGTATAATGTCTGCTTTTATAAAATGCATTTCATGTCATTTAATAATGACCATTTCTTGCTCCCTTGTAGTATGACTGATGATATTATGTTTAGTGTCCATCTGGTTTCCCTTTGTATACAGTGGTTTTCAAGCCATGTTCTCCTGCAGTGGGTTTCAATAGGTCTCTTAGGGACCATCAGAGTGGTGATGGGGAGAGGGATAAATAGATCAGTCATAGACACCATCCCCACTCCAACTGAAGCATCTTTGCCATTATTTTCTTTACATGGTGAACTGTCTACTCACAGAAATCCAACCCCAAATTAGGTTAGTAAACACCTTATTTGTTGTCTTACTGAGGATGATAGCCTGGGAGACAGTCTTTTAGATTGCTGTAAAGAACTGCTCTGAAGCTTGTTAGCTACAGGGGATTATATGTATGAAAAGGGAAAGGTGTAAATACTTGCACATCACATGATCTCATTTATTATGGTTGCAATCATTGTTCCATATAGACACAAGAAAGACCCTTAGGTCAGCTGAACACATTATGTTTCGATCACTTCTGATTGTTTAAAAATATTGTTTGTGCCTCTGTCTAACTGGTTTTCCAGTTCTTCCCTTTTTTTACTTCTCCTTGAGATCACTTGAGACAGTCACAGGAGGGTGACATCATCATCCACTGCAATTTTAGTGCACAGAACTTCTTCACTACATTGTGAACAAAGGCATCTCTAGACAAAATGTTTCAAAACCACAGAGTAATCATGTTCTTTTCAAAGGAGACCATATTTTATTACAGCAACAAGCTCTAATTGGGTACCAGGAAAAAGCATTGGACTTTGGCTTCAGGAAGAGCTGTATTCAAGCTTCAACTCACTTGTTATAAATAAACCTGAAGAACCTCTTCAAGCCTTAGTTTCCTCTTGTGTGAAATGATAACACGGAGGGAAAGAGGAAGAATTATCTCTGCACTTCCAGATCTTCTAGTTGGACTAAGAATCACATTGACAGGAGACAGATTAACAGGAGAAAATCAAATTTAATTTTGTACATACAGGGAATCAATCCATATAGACATGGAATTTCAAAGACAGTCAAAAAAAAATGACAGGTCCTCTCTCTAAGTTCTTTTTAGACAGTTGTGGGGCTGTAAAGAGCGTTTCCTGAATCTGCTGTTTTTATTTTTATTTTTATTTTTATTTTTTAACGTTTATTCATTTTTGAGGCGGGGGGGCAGAGAGAGAAGGAGACACAGAATATGAAGCAGGCTCTAGGCTCTGAGCTGTCACCCCAGAGCCTGACGCGGGGCTCAAACTCACAGGCTGTGAGATCATGACCTGAGCTGACGTTGGACACTTAATCGACTGAGCCACCCAGGAACCCCATGAATCTGCTGGGTTTTGATTGCTTTTAACTTAACTTCCTGCCACAGTGGCTCAACTTGGGGTGTTCTGCCCTTGTCCTCTACACCTTCTGTATTAGTTTGCTAGGACTGCTAATAGCAAAGTACCACAAATAGTGGCTTTAACAACAGAGATTTACTACCTCACAGTTCTGGAGGCACGAGGTCAAAAATCAAGGTGTCAGGAGGGCTGGTTCCTTCCAAGGGCTGTGAGAGAAGGCTCTGTTCCAAGTCTCTCTCCTTAGCTTAAAGATGGCTGTCCTCCCCCTGTGTCACCTCACATTGTCTTCCCTCTAAGAGTGTCTGGGACCAAATTTCTCCTTTTTATAAGAACACCAGTCGTATTGGATTAGGGTCCACTCAAAGGACCTCATCATAACTAATCATGTCTTCAACAACCCTATTTCCAAGTAAGATTCCATTCTGAACTACTGGGGTTAGGACCTCAACATGTGAATTTGGGAGGTTCAAAAACAACTCAATCTTCCTTACAAGAGTTAGATGAGATGCTACATTTAAAGTGCTTTCCCAAGGACCTAAGCCATAATACCTATTTAACAGGCATAAGTTTCCTTCCTTTTGTACAATGCTACCCCCATTGCTAACTTTTCTTCTAAACACTCCCTTCTGTTCCTCTTTGCTATAATCTTTTCTATCCTTACCTTTCCCCTTAGCCTCTATTATGACCTTTTAAGGCTACTCACCTCTATTCCTCATTTCTAGGAGAATTTCTGAATCCTAGGTTGAGGTTATATAGGTCCCAAACTGCACCTTTCATGGGAGAGTATCCTAGGAATGAGCCCGAGACTAATTTTTCAAGATCATTATTGTTCCTCCATTCTTCTTTTTAAAAGGTGGAGATTGACCACCTTGACCCCGATCACTGCAGCATCTGAGGGAGGCCCTGGGCAGCTAGAAGAGTTGTTGAGAATTCATTAAAATTTGGCTCATGGAAACGCTTCTGACAAAACTTCCCAGAGAGGTAACGTCAGAACTTTCTGAGAAAAGTTCATAAACATGTCTGAGCATGAGGGGGTGGTTTGAACAGCAGATGCCAGATTCTGAAGAAAGAACAGTGCTAATGGAACAAAAGTTCACTGGGGCAAACAAAGGAAGGGAAAATACAACTGCATATTTTCAGTTCAAGTTTGTCTAAAACCAACATGTCAGAGGTACCTTCCACCAGTCTTTGGTTAGCTATGCCTCTCTGAGAATGTTGAAATATGGCTAACTCCCACAGCAACCTGGCATTCCCTCTGGCACCTGCACAGTGTTATTGACCAAGAGGATTGCTTTAAAGTGACACACTTTAAAAATTCTGTGGGTACTCATGGGTAGAACTTCTCTCCAAAGAGCTGCACACGCAACAAATTGTAACACGAAAATTAGAGTGCAGTGGTTGGGCAGATTGCGGGCCTGCTTCTGGTTTGCTGAATCCACCTGACACATGTCAAATAGCTAGACAGAAGCATATCATTAGGAGTGGAGGAAATTTTTTGTGTGCTCAATGCAAGCAAGGAGTCCCAGGACAGAAAGGCAGAAGTTGATTCTGGGGTAGGTGCATTTTTAAGGTGACTGAACTAACTACACTGACAAATGTAAGTCTCCTGCTCCTCAGGCTGCTGTTTGAGAAAACTGGGTCACTGGATTAGGGATTCCTTTTGTAAACCTGTCCCTGGTGTCTTGATATCAGTGCATACATTTCTAGATGTCTGCGGATGGGATTGGGAGCTTTGGAATGTCAAGGGGAGCTCCTTTTGATGAAGGGATTGGGTGGGTGGAGTTGAAGCTGGAGGCTAATCTCTTTATGCAGGTGTGTGTGTTTATGTCTTGTGTGTGTGTGTGTGTGTGTGTGTGCATGCTGACCTGGGCTTGGCTAGCTCAGCTGTTGTTTTAGAAGAGAAAACAACAGTTCTTAATTCCCTAGAGCACCATCAACCATCAGCTAATGTTCCAGCTCCGCGATAGAGGTGGTCTTGGGAATCACAGTAGACCACCCACACAGAAAAGAAATGAAAACAATACCTAGCCCCACAAGCAGGTTTGGCACTTTTAATCTCAAAACATTCAGAAGCAGGAAATCTTTTGCAGTTTATGATCGTGAAGTCCCTGGCACAGGCATCAGCAGTTGAGAAGGAGTGAAGCTAGGTCAACATGAGGCTTAATAATATCAATAGTGTACAGCAATAACAATGGTAATGTATACTTTCCATCTGTCTTTGAAGAATTCTGTTTTCCCATGGAACTTTCTTGAAGACAAAAATGCCCTCAGTTTGGAGTGACTTAAATTACTGTTTTGACTCTGGCATTAGCTCTATCACTTTGTGCAGTTACCTTTACTTCTCACAGCCATGTTTTCTCATCAGTAAAAATGAAGCTACACGGACACCTGGGTGGCTCAGTCAGTTAAGCATGGTCTCACAGCTCATGAGTTTTGAGCCCTCCATTGGGCTCTGTGCTGGCAGCTCGGAGCCTGGAGCCTGCTTTGGATTCTGTCCTTCTCTCTCTGACCCTCCCCCACTCACACTCTGTCTTTCTCTCTCTCTCAAAAATAGATAAACATTTAAAAAAAATGAGGCTACACAAGGAAGCCATCCTCACTGGCTAATTACACAGATGTATGGATGGGTAGATGGATAGAGAGATGATAGATAGATAGATAGATGACAGATAGATAGATATAGATAGATGATAGATACAGAAGAGTAATATCTCCCTTTTGCTTCAACTTTTGAAAATCAAGATTCTGCACTTTAATTTAATTTACAGGGTACTTTATGCAAATTACAATTGGGTCTTCATAATCAGCATTAACAAAACAACCACATTGGTGCATTTCACTGCACTAGGGCTTGGGGTAGTCACAAAGACATATGCAGATGGGCTCGCTAGAGAAGCAAGACCCACACCCAAGAGTCAGGCAGGAAGGAGCAATATTAATGTGAAAACTCACACTGATAATTTAAAATTTTTTTTTCAACGTTTTTTATTTATTTTTGGGACAGAGAGAGACTGAGCATGAACGGGGGAGGGGCAGAGAGAGAGGGAGACACAGAATCGGAAACAGGCTCCAGGCTCCGAGCCATCAGCCCAGAGCCTGACGCGGGGCTCGATCTCACGGACCGCGAGATCGTGACCTGGCTGAAGTCGGACGCTTAACCGACGGCGCCACCCAGGCGCCCCCACACTGATAATTTAAATATGAAGGTTCCTCACATATATTATTGGACTCATTTCTAAACCCCCGAAGACACTATGCCCTCATGTCTCCATAGACGTCTCCTTTTGTGCATTTCATAAAAGTTTTTGAGGAGTTGTGGTCTCTATATTACAGTACCTTCCTGACAAATCCAAATGATGATTTTTCTTCCTGGCATCTCTCTTTTCAGTAAACACTCCTCAATGGTTCAGTGAGGTTTATTCATTCTTTTCCTCATATTTTGGAGAAAGCACTATGGCAGGAATAGCCCAGGAGGACGGTAACAACATACTTGTAGAGACTTTGGAACAGGAAGAAGAGTTGCTATTTAAACATTTGTACAGCCTTCCTACAAAACAGAAAGTTCTGAGATTTTAAGTCTTCATGGATCCTCACTGTCTCTAAACATAAGGGATGGAAAATAGCAAAAACTCTCCAGTTTCCAATTCCAAATACTTTATTCATGCCATCCTGTGCAGTATCAAAATAGCCAACGACAAACCCTTTGATGGCTATAAACCAAGTAAACACTGATCACAATCATAACTATGTGGCAGCACCCACATGTACGATGAAGCCAAAGCTTCTCCACACCCTTCCTTCACCTTTATAAAAGTGTTTGAGAAAGAAGATTGCAGAATGTAATTGTTTTCAAACCTTAGTGTTCCAAATGAAAACTTGTTCCAAATTTGGATGCCTGGGCCATATCTCCGGGAATTCCCGTTCAGTAGCTTTGGGAAAAGGCCCACGAAACTGATTTATGGACAGGTATCTCAGGTAGTCTCATGCACGTGGTCTGGACAGAACACTTAAAGAAATACCAACACAGCATCTAAGAGCTTAGGATTTCAAGTAAGAAAAGTGTAGATTTAAATCCCAGAGCCTGTTTTCCAGAGTGGCTGCACCAATTTGCCGTCCCACCAACAGTCCAAGAGGGTTGCCATTTCTCCACATCCTCTTCAGCATCTATAGTCTCCTGATTTGTTCATTTTGGCCACTCTGACTGGCATGAGGTGATATCTGTGTGTGGTTTTGATTTGTATTTCCCTGATGAGGAGTGACGTTAAGCATCTTTTCACGTGCCTCTTGGCCATCCGGATGTCTTCTTTAGAGAAGTGTCTATTCATGTTTTCTGCCCATTTCTTCACTGGGTTATTTGATGGGGGGTGGGAGGGAGGGGAGGGTGGGTGATGGGTATTGAGGACGGCACCTTTTGGGATGAGCACTGGGTGTTGTATGGAAACCAATTTGACAATAAACTTCATATATTGAAAAAAAAAAATAAAAGCAATTTAGCATCAAAAAAAAAAAAAATCCCAAAGCTTGAAGTTCCTACACATCATTGGGAGTTGTTCAAACTGTTAAAGTTTTAGTTTTCTCAGTGATAGAATAGAAATAATAACACTTAACTGAGAGTGGTCATTAACTCACCTTGAAGGGAGGTGATGTGTGCAGAGAACTTGGCTCAGTGACTGCCACATAGTAGGCCCGAAATCAACAGTGGCTATTATTTGATATGACTCCTGGCCTAAACTCTGGCCACTTTTTAAAAAGTTTTGACTCCTTGAAAGATAACAAATTTATCCCCGAGTGGAAAACTAATAGTGTTGGGGTGCCTGGATAGCTCAGTTAGTTAAGCATCTGACCTCAGCTCAGGTCATGATCTCCTGGTTCATGGGTTCAAGTCCCTTGATGAGACTTAGGATCCTCTCTCTCTCTCTCTCTCTCTCTCCCTCTCTCTCTCCCTCTCTCTCTGCCCCTCATCCGCTCATGCTTGCTCTCTCTGTCTCTCAAAATAAATAAAGTTTAAAAAAAAAAGAAAATTCATAGTGTTATTTTTTTTACTAAGATGGCAAAGTACAATAGCATGAGTTTATAATTTATTTATTTTTAATATTTATTTATTTATTTTTGAGAAAGAGAAAGCACAAGCACAAGTGGGGGAGGTCCAGAAAGTGAGAATCCCAAACAGGCTCCACACTGTCAGTGCAGAGTCCAGTGCAGGGCTTGAACTCAGAAATCATGAGATCATCACGACCTGAGCTGAGATCAAAAGTCAGACACTTAATTGACTGGGCCACTCAGGTGCCCAGTTCTTCCCGCCCCGGTCAACTCTATACAACCACATTAAAGAATATCAAGTTAATTTGAACATAAAGACATGATACATTTGTCCCTGAGGGATCTGTAATAGAAGCTGAGTGCTGACAAATGTCCTTTACACAGTCATCTGGGGGTATGTTGAAAAAGATTTGGACAGTCATCATAGTATGAGGTAGTAAACATAACGTAAAACTGGGGACCTGGGTGGCTGTTCTCCTGGGGACATGGTGATAATACCAGTTCTGTCTTCTTCACAGTAATGTAAGAATCATATGAAGAAATGTAAATGAAAGCAATTTAAAAATTATGCAACATTAAGATAATAGGATTGTTATGATGAGGCGTCTGCTCTAAAATCCAGAAAACATAACACACAGAATAAATAATGGACCATTTCATAAAGAGAGCCCAGTATTAAGGACTGATCATAAGTCTAGCCACATGCCACCCACTGTTGACTGACTGGAAGACCAGATGTCCACATGGTAGAAACAAAGAAGAGCTGATTCAAGAATCAGATAGGAGGCCCAGATTAGCTCATTTTAAAGTCGAGTGCAGATATCACAAGATTCTAAGAAACACCGCATCTAATTAGACATTTAAGAAAATACAGAAGGAAAATTTATTCCAAATTTTGTAGTTAAGCTGGCAGACTTTCTAGAAATAAATTTATAGTGAAATATGTATTTTTTTAAAGGCTGTAGTTTTAGGCAACAGCTCAATCAAGTGAGAAAACAAAACCAAAATTACAGACCACGTTGTTTACTAAATGAAAATTCTAGCCTTTATTATGGCTGTGGGACTTGGATCTCTCAGAGCTATCACACCTGGCTTGTTGAGCAATAGATACCTGTGGCACCATGAGTCAGATGGTACTTTAACTGGCAAGTCAGGAAAATCAGGAACATACTCCTAAAATGACGTCTTTCCACCTGTATAGGAACCCTTGCTACCCAGGAACTACTGCAGCTTAATGTAGATAGGAAAGGGGAGGGAGGAGGGGGTAAGGGGCCCAGGACTGGGAACTTCTCTGAAGAAAATGTAATTTCTATTGACAAACCTTCAGGCAATTTATCTCCACCTTCTGTGTTCCCTCAATACTTTATATACATCTGTACAAACTCATTGGGTACTTGTTGTGATTCCCCCACGAGTCAGGGATATACCTGATTAATACAGTGGCATTGGGCCTAACAGAGCCCAGCATAAGGCTAATTGGGCACAATAGCATAGATTAAGAAGTATCCCAGGTCCAGAAAATACCACCAGTTGGTGGTAGAACATATGGGGTTCAGTGGAAACCTCCAGAACAAAAATACACATTAAAGTTAGGTACAAAAATCAGGGATCTTTTACAATAAAGGGCCATGCAATCTGATAGCAGAGACAACATCAAGGTCTATAAAATCTGAAGGTCTCCCTGTGAGGTAAAGAGGAGTCATTCTGTGCTGGCAGAAGGTCAAGGACACTGCTCCGGTCTTCCCAGTAACCCTACCCCAAAAGATAAGTGATAACACTTGCTAATACGAAAGGCAAGCCTCAGTCCCCAATTTAGCACCTTGAATTCTGGCATCTGCAGGCACTGCTCTTTTAAGATGACTTCCAAATGTTTTTAGGGACCTCATTTGGTCAATTCTCAGTCAGGAATTTCCTCGACCTATCTAGACAATTGGATTGTCGACTATTCATTTCTTTCTGAAACCCAGAACTATGATATTTATGATGTTCTATGGCAGCATTCTCTTCCAGTTTTCTTCTACTTTACAGGCAAATTTGTTTGCAAGTTTTCTTCCTTCCTTCACCAACCCGTGATTATTTACCACAAAACTCAGCTTTGACCCTCATCTTCTCTCTCTAAACAATTACCTTGTAAAGATTTAATTCACTGGCAGAACTTTAGCTACATCAGTGCTCAAGAGACTCCTTCACAATCTCTATCTCTGGCCCTGACTTGTACTCTAGTTGCAGATTTCCAAATGTTTGCAACACATCTTTTCACAGATGCCCCATCGTCGACTCATTACCTCTCATTACCTCACACAAATTTGGGTGAGTCTCTCCGTTGGTTTTGGTTTCAACTTTCTCATGAGTTAAATAAAATGGTAGAAGAAATGTTTTTAGGTATTCAGTACAGCTTTCAAATTCATGGTGAATGTTTCTCCAAATGAAACCCACAAGTTTTCTAATGTCATTGCATTTTCTATCATTTTTATAATTGTATTCCTAATGCTCCGAGCTAAAAACCACAATGGATATTCTTGCCAATATTCAAATTCTCAGACAAATCTTATTATTTTTACCCATTTCAGAATTTGAGTGGCTATGGTTGGACTAAACCAAGAGACGTGAACATCAAGAGTCTCAGAAGGGAAAGTCTAGAGCCTGTTATTACCAAATTGATTTAAAACTCTACCTGACATATTATTTCTTCATAGGAGTCCCCGACAAGAGTTGAGGTCCAAGAAGAAAAGATTGACATTTGATTTAATTCTAGTCTCATCTTCTAACTCAGTGTTCAATAAGTATTTGTCGAATTATTTCAGTTATCAAGTTCTAGGATGTTTACCTATTCATCCCCAATTAGTACAGCAGGAGGTTGCTTAATTAGACAAGGATATGGAAGTTTATACTTTTCATAAGATTGTGATAGAAGGGAAAAGATCAAACTCAATGTCCAAGAGGCCACCACAGAGAAAAGGAAAGAAAAGATCCTTTCAGCCTCTAATAGAAGCACAGACTAAAGAAAATAAGGCTGCGACTATTGCTGGAAGGGCAGGGTCCTTTTGTGGTCTCCCTTGTTTTATGATCCCTAATGAGAGTAACTGGGCAATGAGTCAGGGTTATTAGCCAGAAGCCAGAGAGTGGTTGCGGCAGAGAGCAAATCTTACCCTGGAGTTTTGACACATTCCATGAAATGTCTTTCTGACCTCCTTGCTATAGGAATTGTTCAAGCAGAAGCTAGACAAGTGTGGGGCAAGGATGCTGTAAGGAGACTCTCAGATGCAGAGTCTCAGATGGAATTGAACTAGTGGCCTTTAAATCCTCATCTATTATACTTTTTTTCCCCAACTACTATATTTTTAAAATGAAGCATGTTATTTATTGAGCATTTCATCAGGTACTCTCTCTATATATACATAATTATAGCCAACACATAACATTTTACTATGCACTCAATAGAGTTCTTTGTGTATATGTATTCCATAAACCTTCATACAAGCCTATGGAGAAGGTATTGTTTTAAGTTCCATTCTACAAATGAGGAACTTGAGGCACATTGAGGGTCAGCAACTTTCACAAGGATATTCAGCCAGTAAGTAGCAGAGTTGGGATTTTAACCCACAAAGTATGGTTTCTACTCATATACTCATATTCATTCTACTGCACTGCTGCTCTGAGATTTACAGGAACTATGTGCCAGTGGAATTACTACTCTTTAGAGATGAGAAACAGGTACAGAGGTATATACCGTGTGCCTTTGATCACTATGGAGTCTTCTCCAACGTCCCTGGTTCTCCTACATGGTTTAGTGCTGCTCCCTCCATGCCAGAGAACCTGCAAAAGCTTTTTATCTTTACTTCCAACCTCTCCTCCTCCCACTCATCCTTCAAATTGCTGCCTGATGTCATTCAAGCATCACCATTGGCTCCTTGTTGTCTGTAGCATCATGTTCAAATATGTCAAACCTGTGTGGCTTTTCATGACCTGCTGCCCTTAGGTCTTGCAAACTTTTCTCTGACTCTTTATAGACTCAATTCTCCCTGTTATTTTATCATTGTTCCACTCATTTTGTAGGTCTGGTTTCCTAGAACCAATAACATGTCTTTGTTAAGGAATATATTTTGTTTACAAAGTCCTCAAATACAAGCTTCTTTTTCTGTCTCTGTCCAACATTCATTCTGGTCCCAAGGTCTCTCTCTTTCTCCCTCTCAGTCTACTCTTCCTCAATGTCACTGCAGTCTTAGTTCAGACCCTCCTCACCTTCGTATGAATTACTTCTACATTTCATGCTTTCTTTAATGCCAGTCTTGTGTTCCTAAAAGCCACTGTCAACAAGGCTGATTAAAAAGCCTTTAATTTTTGGTAGATAATCATTTATCTTACTGGGCCTTAAAAGCCAGGCTAGGGATCTGGATAAGGAAGTTTTTCATGTGGTATAAAATAATATTCGAAAAACTCATGCTTTCCTCTAGACTGTATAACTAAGGAGTGTGTTGGACATGCAAAGGAAAAGCAAAGGTACTTGGGAAAGGGCCAGACAAGATGTTTGTTGTTGTAGCTTCCTTTATTCCTCATCCCTGCTATGATTCTGTCTCTGGAGAAGGTTGATTTGGTAGTGAAAAGCCAAGGGGCAGCAGAGCAAAATGCTGTAGATGGCAGGTGTTTGCACAAACAAAGCTATAAAGCTTTGGTTCAACCTGTCCGGGCTGACCTTTAAGCATGATGAGAGCTTCTGACTGTTATTGTAGCAGGACCCTACAGCCATCCCGCTGCAAAAAAAAAAAAAAAAAAAAAAAAAAAAAAAAAAAAAAAAA